>NC_064418.1:49355000-49605000 GCF_023375975.1 Astyanax mexicanus | reverse complement strand
ATAAAAACTGTCAGTAATGAATCTGCCTGCAGAACTGAATCAGCAGCTCCTCAACCATTAAATCATTTATCATATTTAACACACTGAGACCGGTTCTGCCCCCACACACACACACACACTCACCCACCGAGTCTTTAACACCCGCTATTGTACACCTCAGCAGGTGTGAGGTGTGTGTGTGTGTGTGTGTGTATTGACAGTAATCAGAGCGTGAATGGTTGGGTTGCTCCTGCAGTTTTCAATAGAAAAGAATTATTCCTGCGGATTACAGACAGGAAACACACATACACACAAACACACACATACACACACACCTTTTCATTTTTTTCTACATAGTAAATGAATAGTGAAGTGATTCAGACTATGAAGAAGCATATAAGAAATCATGTTGTAACTTAAAAACTGTGTTAAACAAACCAGTCTTACGGTTTCTGAGGCTCTTCCTTTCCTGGGGCGATCCTGATGAGTGCCAGTTTCATCATATTGTCATAATATACAGATCTACTGATCTACTGATCTAAGGTCAACAGATCTACAGATCTACAGACCTACAGATATACAGATCTACTGATCTACAGACCTACAGACCTACAGACCTACAGATCTACTGATCTACAGACCTACTGATCTACTGATCTACTAATATACTGATCTACAGATCTACAGACCTACTGATATACAGATCTACTGATCTACAGACCTACAGATATACAGATCTACTGATCTACTGATCTACTAATATACAGATCTACTGATCTACAGACCTACAGATATACAGATCTACTGATCTACTGATCTACAGATCTACAGACCTACAGACCTACAGACCTACAGACCTACAGACCTACAGATCTACTGATCTACTGATCTACAGATCTACAGACCTACAGATATACAGATCTACTGATCTACAGACCTACAGACCTACTGATCTACTGATCTACTGATCTACTAATATACTGATCTACTGATCTACAGACCTACAGACCTACAGACCTACAGACCTACAGATCTACTGATCTACTGATCTACTGATCTACAGATCTACAGATCTACAGATCTACAGACCTACAGACCTACAGATATACAGATATACAGATCTACTGATCTACAGATCTACAGACCTACAGACCTACAGATCTACTGATCTACTGATCTACTGATCTACAGATCTACAGACCTACAGACCTACAGATATACAGATCTACTGATCTACAGATCTACAGATCTACAGACCTACAGACCTACAGACATACAGATCTACTGATCTACTGATCTACAGATCTACAGACCTACAGATCTACTGATCTACTGATCTACAGATCTACAGACCTACAGATATACAGATCTACTGATCTACAGATCTACAGACCTACAGACCTACAGATATACAGATCTACAGATCTACAGACCTACAGACCTACAGATATACAGATCTACTGATCTACTGATCTACTGATCTACTAATATACAGATCTACTGATCTACAGATCTACAGACCTACTGATCTACTGATCTACTAATATACTGATCTACTGATCTACAGATCTACAGACCTACAGACCTACAGATATACAGATCTACTGATCTACTGATCTACTAATATACAGATCTACTGATCTACTGATCTACAGATCTACAGACCTACAGATATACAGATCTACTGATCTACTGATCTACTAATATACAGATCTACTGATCTACTGATCTACTAATATACAGATCTACTGATCTACTGATCTACTAATATACTGATCTACTGATATACAGATCTACTGATCTACAGATCTACAGATCTACTGATCTACAGATCTACTGATATACAGATCTACTGATCTACAGATCTACTGCTTTTACTGTATTATTCCCCAAACAAAGAAGAAAGGACCCACCAGAGTGCCTTACTCCACCAAACCCAACATGAACAGGCATGTGGGGGAACACACACACACTATACACACACACACACACCAATGTACACACTCACACACGTGCACACATCCGTCAGAACAGACTACTAGAAAGAGGAACTCTGTTCAGAAACCACAAAACCACCTGTCATCCTATTATACATCAAACAGGAGTCAACCACACTCTTACACACACACTCTTACACACGCACACACACTCCGAAACACTCTCTGGATGTCAAATGTAAACACACACGCAAGATAAACAAAGTTACAACAAAAGGCAGCTGAGGTCCCCAGATAGAAGCATACTTCCTCACTTCCTGAGTGTATGTGTGTGTGTGTGTGTTTTAAAGTTAATTTTACACTCATATTAACCTTCACAGCATAGTAAACATAACACAACACCTTAGCAACCACCTAGCAACATAGTAGCAACCAGCACCTATACCAGGGAACACCTAGAAACACCATGGCAGCCTTTAAGTAGCACCTACACTAAGCAAGCAACACTTATACTATAGCAGCACTGTAGCAGCCAATGCTTATGCTACAGCAACACCTTAGCAACCAGCATCTTTATATTAGTGACACCTTAGCAACCACTTACCAAGACCTGAACAACTGACTTCTATACAATTGCAACCCCTTTATTTACAACCTAGCAACAGCTACAGTATATTAAAGCAGCACCTCAGAAACTACCTAGTAACACCATGTGGATCATATAAACATTATAGAGCATTATAGTGCGCCCCCTATGCTTCCTGTAGTGTATTACAGTCTGTCAGAATGGGTGAGATTTCTTGAGAGCCCAGATCTGAAGCCCTTCTCTGCTTAGCATTGTGTGTGTGTGGTTTTTAGTTGTAGCTACTTGGTCACTAAAGCAGAAAGGACATGCTTCCTGACACACACACACACACACAGAGTGCAGTGGCCAGCAGGAAGGAAATAGGAAACAAAAGAGGCACTTCCTGAGCTGGTGGCCAATTTACTGCACAATGGAGGAGAGAGCATAGTGTGATTTAGTCTCTCTCTCTGTTTTACTATATATATTCAAAATATATAATTTTTTTATCTTTATTATAAAAACAGCAAAGCAGATTTTTTAAATTAAACCATTTAATGATAAAAAAAAAATATATATATATATAGGGCAGTTATTGTTCTCTCTCTATTTTTTTCACACTATTTAAATTATTATAATTTTTTTTGATTAAATGAATAACCAATTTATTAGTTATTTTAAAGAGAGAGATTGCATGTGTGATTTTAATGATGTGTAATGATTATAAAAATATAATTAATATAAAAAATAATAATATATTTGCATCTGAAACCACTCTTTACTCACTACACTAATTCACACACTATTTTTAAATCACTATTTGTAAGTAGTGTAGTTATGTGCAGTTTGTGATAGTGTAGTAGTGTGTCTGTGTGTATCTAATTTTGCGTGTTATGCAAATCAGCATGACACACACACACACACACTACACAATTACACACACACAGCGTCAGGGTTTGGGGTGTCGGAGGATTAGAGGCTGAAATCCAACAGCTGACAAATCACTCGCTGACAGAGCGTCTACACATACACACACACACACACACACACACACACATACACACACTATTGTCCTTGTTTAGTCAGGGTGCTGAAAGCTGTCTGTCTGACTTTACACCTCAGACCGTATCACACATTAACACTCTAAAGAGTAAACACACACACTGCTCCTGACCTGTTATAACACACACACACACACACACACACACGTCAATTAAATCAATGTTATTGATTACAGCAGTTGTGTAGTGTGTGTGTGCATTGTGTGTGTGTGTATGGCAGGGTAACCGTGACGCCGGTCACTGTGGTAACGCTCTGACGGGCCGTTTCCTCTAGAGAAAGAACGGATGCTGGAAGTGTGTGTTTAAAATACTCTAAAACACACACACGCACACACACACACACAAAACAATCACACATTTTACAGACATATTTACACACTATACACAAACACTACACACACACACACACACAAACTATACTCACACACAATAACACACACACATTAGGGCTGGACCCGAATATTCGGGTATTCGGATATTCGTTCGTTGAGTAGGTATTCGGTTTTTAATTTTGGTATTCGGATATTCGTTTTTTTTCTACTTTCCAGAGCTCCACCTCACTCTAACCACTTCTGTTCTCGCGGGTCCCGTCAGAATATCTTGCGTGCGGGACAGAACTGAACTGTTATTGGCTGGAGCGGGAGTTTAATCCAGACGACAGTGTTGGGAGTAATGGCTTTAAAATAAACGGCGTTACTAACGCGGTTACTTTTTTCAGTAAGGAGTAATCTAACTAATTACTATGACTGTAACTATAACGCCGTTACCATTTTCGACACTCCGTTACTGCACGTTACTTTAGCAGCTGAATGAACTTTTTTTAAACTTTGCGCATACAGACAAAGAGCCCTATCATACACCCCACGCAAGGCGTGTAGCGTGGCGCTTTGCCACCCGTCAACAGTCTATTTTTAGGCCTTGCACGCGTCCTTAAAATAGCGTTGGACTTTGGAATATATTAACACCGATGGGCGTGGTGGTCTGGAAATGATGTGTGTTGAGGTAAATTTCTGGCGTGTTTCTATCTTGGCGGCGGAAAAAAGCTTAGCGCGATTGCTCACCCTGCGCTCCAAAATACTCCATACCATCACATCTTTACCACATAAAAATAAACCACACCCAGAGCCTTCAGCAATCAACTATGAAAAAATATATATACTTAAAAATCTGCACTGTAACTATAAATTATTATTAGTTATATTTATTTCTGTCAGTTATAAGGATTTATATTTATGTTTAGTACACAGACTAAATAACTGTAACTAGGCATTCTGCTGTTTAAAAATTTCAACAGATGCTTATTCTCACTCAAATGCTGGAGTTTTGAAATGGAAAATTAAAAGAGAAAATAACTTTGACTGAACATAAATTTATTTTAGTTAACTTTGCTATTATTTAACTGAATTTCACTTTTATATCTGAAAAATAAAGCACATTGTCAATCTGGCGCGTGGTGCTGCCCGTCAATTACATAAAACTTAAAACATTTGAAATACACAGAAATATAAAGCTATATGTTAGCATTCGTTTCTTATCACCAGGGCAAATTTATTAAAATATTAAATATATTAATTCATGAATTAAAATCTCGTCCAGCACTCTGAAATGTCAGGCACGCAAAGTGGTGCTTGGCGCAGCGGCGCGGCATTGCGCGCAGAATAACCTCTGTCTTCTAAAAAAAGTTTTTATAAATAAGATCTGACAAGTATACTAAAATTAATGTTATTAAACTTACTAAAGCCAACAAATGTACTGTTAATTAAAATCAGGCAAAATGCGCTGCGCCTCTCTCTCTCTCTCTCTCTTTCGCAGCGGGAGATGAATTCAGCGCGAGGCTATAAATAATTTACAACTCAGTTCAGTTAAATAAAAATAAGTAAGGACCTGTAAGTTAATCAAATATTGTCAAATATAAAGGATAGGTTGAGGTTTTGGTGAGCTGTTTTCATGATTTGAAACTGAAACTAACCGAAACTTTTATTATTCTGCGCAAAAAGCCTGTGATTGTTTTAAATGAGTTTTTTAATGGATTTAAATGAGTTTTTTTAACGGATTGTTGTTTTTGTCCATTCTTTTGTTTTGTTTATATATACATTTATTTCTTTGAGTGTGGTTTGGTTTGTTTAATTTTTATCCCCAGACGCGTATTTGTTTTTTCCGTTTTTTTTTTCAGTATTACATGTCTTAGTAATTTTCTTTGGTCCTGTGGAGTTTTTCGTTTCTTATTTTTTTTATTCGTTAGACTATATTTTTGTCAACATTTTGGGTTTATTTTTGTTTGTTATTTTTCTAATAATAATAGTAATTACATCATTTATTTTCTTTATTTATTCTTACGCAGCAGATAAGACGCGGTGTGCGGCAGCAGAAATTCCGGGATGAAAACACAAAGAAATCTGGGCTAAAAACACAGAAAAAATATGGGGTGAAAAACAAAAATCCGGGATAAAAACACAAAAAATCCGGGGTGAATATGTCTTAAGGGGGCCGTGATTTTCTTTTTTTTTTTTTTTACCTCTTTTTTTACCTCTTTTTTTAAAAACGAATATTCGAATATTCGCTTCGAATCAGTGCCGAATATCCGGAGCTCAAAAAACGCTATTTGGGCCAGCCCTAACACACATACATTACATATATACACACAAACACACACACTGTATACACACATACACACTATGTATAGACATACACACACAAACACACCTACACAAACTATACACAAACACACACTGTATATACACACACACACACACATAAACTAAACTCACACACACGCACACACAATATACATACATACATGTTATATATGTATTTATATATATATATACACAAGCACACACTACGCACTGAACGCACTATATACACACTACACACACATACTATACTCACATACACACACATACTCACATACTATATACACACACATTACACACACACATTCTCACTCAACACACACACATTATAAGCACAGACTCTGTGCAGAGTCTGTCTGCAAAGATTGATCTTCCAAACCCTCTTCTTCTTCCACACACATACACATTATACACACACACACACACACACACATTATACACACACACACACACACATTACACACACACACTCACACACAAGCCCCAGGGAGGCTGCTCTTAACTGTGTTTGAAGCTTCAGACTCTCCTTCCTGTGGAAGTTTCCAGCTGACCCAGAAACTTTACTGCCCCCCACTAAAGCAGCAGAACTAATGAACCAGAACCAGAACTTTACCTCAGCGCTGGTCTCAGATCAGCTCACCAATACTAAACCAGGGGCTGAATACCATCAATCTAGCACAGCAATGTTCCAGTGTGGAGTTTCTGTTCTTTTATCAGGTTCACTTTTCTATAAATGCTATAGGCTTTCTACTAGTTTCTACTAGTCTCTATCTCTCTTTCTCTCACACTCTCTCAGGAGTAAAGCAGCATAAAGTTATCCAAAAGCAGTGTGTAAGACTGGTGGAGGAAGAGAACATGATGCAAAGATGCATGAAAACAACTGTGAATAAAACCCGGATTATTCCACCAAATATTGATTATTTCTGAACTCTTAAAACTTTATGAATATGAACTTGTTTGTTTTCTTTGCATTATTTGAGGTCTGAAAGCTCTGCATCTTTTTTGTTATTTCAGTCATTTCTCATTTTCTGTAAATAAATGCTCTAAATGAGAATATTTTTATTTGGAATTTGTGAGAAATGTTGTCTGTAGTTTATAGAATAAAACAACAACGTTCATTTTACTCAAACATAAACCTATAAATAACAAAATCAGAGAAACTGATTCAGAAACTGAAGTGCTCTCTTCATTTTTTCCAGAGCTGTGTATATAAATATATATATATATATATATATATATATATTGTAGCACCAAGGTGAATGAGCGTCATCTCTGCAGTCTCTCTAAACACTCTGCTATAAATCTCCCATTCAGACACGCAGCCTGCTGGGGTCGCATTACCTGCAGTGTGTGTGTGTGTGTGTGTGTGATGAGTCTCTGCAGGGCTGCAGGAGTGCTTCTGCTGCGCTGCTGATCTCTGCTCTTTTAAAATTTACTCTACAGTAAATGTGACGCTCAATAAAGACTCTGCTATAATCACTACTGCTGCAATACTACTACAATACTCTACTGCGGAGGATCATACTACAGACTATAGTACTGTACTACACACACTAGCACTGGTACACTATTACTAGTGTAATACACTACAGACTATTCTACTGTACTATATACAGAACACCATTATTAGTTAATGTAGTTCTGTTCAGCACAGGATAGAATTATACTTTTAAACTACTGTACTGTAGTACTAGTACTAAATACTCTACAGTACTACAGTACTATAATCATGGTTGGACTGTGTACTAGAAGTATAGATACAGTTCTGTAGTGCTGAAGTATAAAACTGTAGGTCAGAGAAAGGGATGAAAGATGAGAGGAGAGAAAGGGATGAAAGATGGGAACAGTAGAAGACAATAGAGAGACTATAGAGAGATAAAGAGGATAGATAGTCAGATGTTAGATAGAGAGAGATGAAAAGGACAGATAGAGGGAAGACAGAAAGAGCGTAGAGGTTAGAAGAAGAAAAGGAGAGGTTGAGGTAAAGCATGAAAAGAAAGAAAGGAAGAGAATAGAAGAGAAAGGGATGAATGAGTGGTGGGTGAGGTGTGGTACTCCCTGTCCTGTGCGTCTCGCTGGCGCCTCCTGCTGTTGAATAATCATACGTGCATTTCTTTTAATTTATTCAAGTTAGGGGTATTAAAAAGAGTTTATATTGCTTTTGTTGGAGTAACTGTCTCTACTGTCCAGGGAAAAGTATGGGATGGAGAACACAGTTTTCAGAGAACACAGTTTCACTGAACCACAGCTTTTTACCCCTCTATATCCTTAAATTTATCTTAATTTTTTTTTATTTTAAAATGTTCTGCTTTGTAGATTAATACTAAACTCATCCAAACTATAAAGAGAAACATATGGAACGTTTCAGTAAACTAAACAGTGTTAAACAAACCAGAATATGTTTTATATTTTACATTCTTCAAAGAAGCACCGCTTGCTTAGATGATTTGGCTGGATTTTCTCAGTCAGTTTTAAGAGGTAGCGTCTCCTGGAATTTAGGCTTTCAGTTAACAGCTGTGCTGAACTCATCAAGAGTTAATTACTTGAATTTCTTGTCTCTTAATAAAGTGTTTGAGAGCATCAGTTAAAGTAAAGTAGTGAAGAGGTAGAGTTACAGGTAAACAGTGAATAGTGAATATTTGAGTAATGTTCGAATCCAGATTATGAGAAACAAGAACAGTCTCAAAGACCAGACCATACAAAACGTTAGGATGAAACTGGCACTCATCAGGACCGCCTCAGCAAAGGAAGTGCGAGAGTTTCCTCTGTTGTACAGGATGTGTTTATTAGTTAACAAACAGCTCCCTAGATAAGAGCACCTAAATACTTTTAGATAGTATACAGTAGGGGTGGGACAAAATATTGATATTCTGATGCATCAAATGATACATCATGTGACATCAAATATTGATATATTTATTGAAACATATTTACTATAAACTCCCTAAAACTTCACATGGACTTACTAAAGTTACTGCTTCATTACTTCACATGGTGGGGCTATAATCTAATGAATAGTGTTAATAATAAACCTGCGATGAAGAATATTAGAATATCGGTTGTTAAATTGTGTGAAACTGAAACACCAATAAATCCATAATTGCTGGTATTTATTTATTTAGGTGTGTTTTATTCTCTTCACTATCATAGATGCTGTGAAGTATATCGTAGAGAATTGTATTGTGATATATCGAGTATCACAGAATTACAGTATTGTGATAATATCGTTATTGTGGGATCGTATCACCCTGATTTACACCTTTAGCTGCTGTAGTGTAATAAATCCTCCACAACTGAACAGAGTTTAGAACCCAGATAATCAGCAGTATCCAGATATCTGACACTAACAGGTTCAACCACAGTTCAGCTGTAGGTGAACGTGGGCTTCATCTCTCTCTCTCTCTCTCTCTCTCTTCATCTCTCTCTCTCTCTCTCTCTTTTATCTCTGGTTGATCTGTGTTTCCCGCTGAGCAGGGCTCTGTGGGTGTGAAGGTAGCGCCTGGTTCAGCCACAAAAAATCCAGAAAGCTGCTTCAGAGAGTGGTGCTACAGAAAAAATATTTTTGGTTCCTTATTTATATTTGTATATATATATATATATATATATATATATACATATATAAATTTGAGTTGGGTGTTATGACTGTATACAACAATGAACAAAAATGTATATCACAGTATTATTATATTATATTATATTTATTGGTTTTGCATGACTGGGCTTTAATATAGGTTTGTGAGTTTTTGTGAGTGTATTGTCAGAAATACATATAATATAAAACACTAAGGCTTTAAATTTAGGATTTCATTGTTGTTGGGTTTAATTTGTCCCACAAAATATATACACAATATATGTAGACAGACTTTATTATCAGAAAAACTAAATTAAATATTTTAAATTGTTCCATAAACATTATAAATGGACATAAAATACTCAGTGTTTAAGTAGTCAAAATATATATTTCTCAAATGGTTATTGCACAACTAAGACAAGTTTAATATTAATTTACAATTACATGTTATTATTGAATCCATTAGAGGCATAACAGTATTAAAATAAGCCACAATTCCCTTCTGTCTCCAGTTAACAAATACATTCAGTTCAGTGTGCATCAAAATTATTCTTCTTGCTACAGTATTAATATTTAAATAATATTTAAATAGTATATTTAAATAATATTTAAAAAGGTTTTAGTTGGTGCTCTTTCAAGTTTTTATGCACCTTGTATCCAGAGTTTTACAGAGTTTTATTTCTTGTGCTGAATAAATGAGTCTATACTCAGAACCGATTCTGGCCTTGTCTGAGGAACGAAAGGAACTTCTCTCAGAGTTGTACTCTCTCTCTCTCTCTCTCTCTCTCTCTCTCTCTCTCTCTCTCTCTTGGACTGATGCAGACTGACCCAGGATTCAAACTGTGTCTTAATTTCTTTCGCAATTCTATTGTCTCTTTCAGAGCAAATAATTGCTGTTTGCTGTTGTTTTTCTATTTTGCTTAAACAAAGACACTCATACAGTGAGGAACAGCAGCAGGAGCTCCTCAGATAAAGTGCTGTTTTCATTTCTCTCCAGGCAGGACGGAGCGAGACAAGTGTTTGACTGCACAGAGCTAAGATACTGTCGCTCCGGTGTGTTAGCTGGTTATGCTAACTGGCTAGCGTTTGCCTGCGAGCTGTACCAGTATGCTTCTTTGGTGGTGCTGTTTTACACAGCGCTCCACAGCGCCTCTAGTGGTTTAATTTAGATAAGGGATGATATTGAGTGACTGGTGAAAATATGATATGATGTAGAAAATTCCAGAGATCTTAAAAAAAAACATCACCTGTCATGTTTTGCAATTTTTTTTTCATGACTGGTACTGCACTTACATATCGAACTATTAGTTATGATCCATATCGCCCAGCTCTACCTGATTCCTGAAAGAACCTTTTAATGGCGCCGCTGTGTTTAAGGAGTTTGGGAGTGTTAGACAGGCTGAGGGTCTGTTCACTGTCCGGCTTTATCTGAAACTCTGCTCAGATACAGAACGTCTCCTGGAGACATTAAATTATTTGATAGTTTCCTCTTTCTCTCCATCCATCTCTCCCTCCTCTTTCTCTCTCTATCTTTCTTTATTTAAGGCTCTCTCGCTCTGGCCTGAGCTGAACTGCAGCAACGCTACTGAGAGCAATTAATCAGCAAGAACGAGAGAGCAGAGAGAGAGAGAGAGGAGAGAGAATGACAAGACTGCAACACAGGCAGAGAGAAAGAAAGAGTACAAAAGAGAAGACAGAAAGGAAGAAAAAGGAAAAAAGATTAGATGTAGAGAGAGAATAAAGAAGGAGAAGAAAAATATAAAACGGAAGAGTGACAAACGACAAAGAGAAAGAAATAAAGACGTAGGTTGAATCCAGGGTCATGCTGCATCAGCAGTCAGAGAGAGAGAGAGAGTACAGTAGATCATGCTGCTTCTCCATCAGCAGCCGGAGTCAGAGAGAGAGAGAGAGAGAGAGTACAGTAGATCATGCTGCTTCTCTATCAGCAGCTGGAGTCAGAGAGAGAGAGAGAGAGAGTACAGTAGGTCATGCTGCTTCTCCATCAGCAGCCGGAGTCTGAGAGAGAGAGAGAAAAGAAGAGAAAAGGGTTTTTGTTTGTATTTGTTTGTTGGTTTCTTGTTGTTTTTTTTTTGTAGCTGAAGTGAAAACTCTGAAGGAATTTGTCACACACACACACACTCTCACACACACACACTCTCTCACACACACACACACACACAAACACACAGAGTTATATTTCATGTCAGCTTTTATTCTGTGTTGAGACACTAAACCACTGCGGACTCGACCTGTCGGCTCTTTACTCCCCCTGTGTGTGTGCGTGTGTGTGTGAGAGTGTGTGTGTGAGAGTGTGTGTGTGAGAGTGTGTGTGTGAGAGTGTGTGTGTGAGAGTGTGTGTGTGAGAGTGTGTGTGTGAGAGTGTGTGTGTGAGAGTGTGTGTGCGTGTGTGTGTGAGAGTGTGTGTGTGAGAGTGTGTGTGTGAGAGTGTGTGTGTGAGAGTGTGTGTGTGCGTGTGTGTGTGTGAGAGTGTGTGTGTGCGTGTGTGTGTGTGAGAGTGTGTGTGTGCGTGTGTGTGTGAGAGTGTGTGTGTGAGAGTGTGTGTGTGAGAGTGTGTGTGTGAGAGTGTGTGTGTGAGAGTGTGTGTGTGAGAGTGTGTGTGTGCGTGTGTGTGTGTGAGAGTGTGTGTGTGCGTGTGTGTGTGAGAGTGTGTGTGTGAGAGTGTGTGTGTGAGAGTGTGTGTGTGAGTGTGTGTGTGAGTGTCTGTTTGTGTGTGTGTGTGAGTGAATGGCTTTAATTGGATTTCCACGGTGTGCTTGCAGAGTGTTTGGAGTGCTGTGTGTGTGTGTCTCTCTGTGTATCTGTGTGTGTGTGTGCGCGTGTGTGTGTGTGTGTGTGTGTGTGTGTGTGTAAGCGCGTGTTTGTGTGTGTGTGTGTGTGTGTGGTAGTATTTCTTCTCTTCATTATGGAGCTCAATTCAAATGTTAATCCTCACACTGACACACAGACGCTCCTCTCCTCTCACCACCGTGTGTGTGTGTGGGTATGTAGTGTGTGTGTGTGTGTGTGTGTGTGTGTGTGTGTATATATGCATGGTTCTGGAGCATAGAGCCATACTGCATTCAAAAAATTGGTGTGAACAAATCTACAGTACCAGTCAAAATTTTGGACACACCTTAAATTCAGTGTTTTTTTTTCACTATTTTAAAGCAGGGGTCGGCAATAGGCAGCCCACAGCATGACATATCTGGCCTGTGAGGTTGTTTGTACTGTAATGAATGATAATTAAATAAATAAAATACTTCTCTTGTGAGTTTTTGTTTACACACCTCCCCTTGCTCTCTGCCCATCCACGTTTTTCCACCCGTTCTTGGGCTCCATATCTCCTTATGAGGGCGTTTTTACCTAGCTGTTATTATTTTTTTCTTTCGTCTTGGGTTTACCTGCTTTGAGATCAACTGTTTTGCAGTTGGGTTCAATATCCCTCTGGGCTGGAGAGCTACTAGTATGTAGCACTCCATCCCATTACACTTCATTTTCCAAAACTATTATTTTTTTGTGGTCCATCCATCCATCCATCTATCCATCCATCCATGTGGCACTGTAGATCAATTGAGGGAATGTTAAATATCATTTTTTCATTCTCATCTGAATTAAAGCTATACTGTATTCGTTGGTTGGGGTGATTATAAGATTTTGCTATATAGCGCCCCCTTACTGTCCTACGCCTGTCTGTCTGCGCTGTATACACAGGGTCAGAGGTCAGACCTGTATACGGGTGTGTGTTGTGGGGAGCTGTGAGGATGGGACGGCTGGGATTCAGGTTCTGGATGATGGTTGATGGTATCAGAGTTCAGTCTGAATCTGAGTTTATTATAATGATAAATAACAGCAGAGGATTGAGTGGCAGTCGCTCACCTGTGGCTCAGGGGTCTGATCTTTAGAGAGTGTGTGTGAGTGTGTGTGAGTGTGAGTGTGTGTGAGTATGTGTGTGTGTGTTCCCTGAGGACTGTAACAGTCATTAAAGATGAATCAGTTGGGAGTCTCCACTCTTCTGCTCTCTCACTGCTGATGTATTTTTACCTCAGAGCCCCCGGTGCTGCAGCTGCGTACACACACACACACACACACACACACACACACACACACACACACACACACACACACACTTTTCACAAACACCTCCACTCAGCCTAGCTATATTCATTCATGCTTCTCACCTGCTGGAAATACACAGCTCTGTAAAACCTCTGGAATATAATCAAGAGGAAGATGGATGATCACAAGCCATCAAACCACCAAACTGAACTGCTTGAATTTTTGCACCAGGAGTAAAGCAGCATAAAGTTATCCAAAAGCAGTGTGTAAGACTGGTGGAGGAGTAATAATGTAATAATAATGTAATAATGCTGTAATACTGCAATAAGTAATAACATGTGGTTGGTGTGGTGCAGTGGATAACATCAACGCCTTCCAGTGAGCTATCATGTGAGAGACTGGGGTTCAATTCCAGGTCTGGGTAACTATGCTGTGCTACACCAATAAGAGTCCACTACACTACACTGGCCCACCTCTGTAATAGAAATAATTGGGTGGAACAGATACCTTCGCTAAACATCTTGTTTAACTACTCTAGCAGGCTCTGGTAACACTGAGTGAGAGAAAAATATAAATTTATATAAACTATATATAAACTATTTTGTGAAATAAAATATCTGTATTTTACTTAATTTTTTTTTTTTTTTTTTTACTTTTATGTTCTATATCGTGATATCAGTGTTTTGCCCCGCCCCCACCGTTAATCAGGCAGCTGAGCGGAGTCTGTATAAATGAAAGTGTAATCAGACCCTCATTCACAGCCGCTGTAAAGACTGTGTGCTGCTGATAGAGTGTGATTGGTGGAGTGTGATTGGTGAAGGTGTTGAGGATGAAAGGATGAATGAGGGATGGAGAGAATGGTCTCTGAGCTTCTGTCTCTCACACACTCTCGCCTTTGTTCCCGGACCCCCAGAGCACAGACCCTAATTTAGCTCTAATTGATGTGAAGCTATTCATTAAACAAGCTGGTGGCACACACACATACACACACATACACACACACACACACACACACACACACATCACCCCTGCCGCTGGTCCAGAGTGTTTCCTGTGTGAGTGTTGTGTCAGTCTGTGAAGATGCTACTCACACAGTACTTTATATCCCTCACCTATGGACCTCACCTATAGACTTCACCTATACATCATCAAGACCTCTCACTTTTAGCCTCATCTATAGCCTTCACCTACAGAACTCACCTATAGCTTTTACCTATAGACCTCATCTATAGAGCTCATCTATAGGCCCACTTATCTATAGATCTCATCTATGGCTCTCACCTATAGACTTCACCTATAGACATTAAATATAGCTTTATACCTTACCTATAGACCTCATGTATAGATCTCACCTATAGACCGTCAATATAGACCTGACCTATAGACCTCATCTATACAAATCATCAATACCTCTCACCTATAGCTCTCACCCATAGACCTTATCTATTGCCCTAACCTATAGCCTTCACCTATAGAGTTCACATATAGACCTCATCTGTAGAACTCACCTGTAGAACTAGGTATGGATGGATTGGGATGGAGATGAATATGGACTGATATGGGTTGGTATAGATGGTGTTGAGATAGGTGTGGATGGTATGGGTGGGTATAGATGGTGTTGAGATAGATGTGGATGGTATGGGTGGGTATAGATGGTGTTGAGATAGGTGTGGATGGTATAGGTGGGTATAGATGGTGTTGAGATAGATGTGGATGGTATGGGTGGGTATGGATGGTGTTGAGATAGGTGTGGATGGTATGGGTGGGTATAGATGGTGTTGAGATAGGTGTGAATGGTATGGGTGGGTATAGCTTGATATGAGTGGGTGGGTATAGATGGTGTTGATAGGTCTGGGTGAATGAATGGGTATGGATGACTGTATAGGGAGGAGGATGGGATGGACTGGGGGCATCTATGGTTGCGTTGTGAGCTGTGTGTGTGTGTGTGTGTGTGTGTGTGTGTGTGGGGGAGACTGCCTTTGAGACTCTAATCCTAGGGCTCAGTTTTGTGGGAGTGAGAGGAGGGGAGGGGTGGAGAGAGAGGGGGTTTGGGGGAGGAGATGTGAGAAAGAGAGAGGGAGAGAGAGAGAGACATAAAGAGAGAGCAAGAGACAGTGAATGGTAGAGAGAGAGAGAGATACTGGTAAAGAGAGAGAGAGAGAGAAAGAGGGAGGTTTGAACGTATTTATTTGAAAGGAAACAAAGAAAAGCTTCCAAACCTCAACTGCTCCACTTCTGGATCCTGATGTAGATCTGTCCTCATTCTCCTCCACAGACTATCTGTCTGTCTGTCTCTCTCTCTGTCTCTGTCTCTCTCTCTCTCTATATATATGTCTATCTCTCTCTCTCTCTCTCTCTCTCTCTCTCTCTCTCTGTCTCTTTCTGTAACTCTTTCTCAGTAAAATCATTGAGCTTCTGGATTCTCCATGTTCCTCTAAAGAAGGTTTAAGGTATGCTATTTGATTCTGAATGTGTTTACATTGATCTAGAGGTGATTAGTTTGATTCTAGGTGTGTTTATATTGCTCTAGATGTGATTAGTTTGATTCTGGATGTGTTTACATTGGTCTGGATGTGATTAGTTTGATTCTGGATGTGTTTACATTGGTCTAGATGTAATTAATTTGATTCTGGATGTGTTTATATTTTTCTAGATGTGATTAGTTTGATTCTGGATGTGTTTACACTGGTCTGGATGTGATTAGTTTGATTCTGGATGTGTTTACATTGATCTAGATGTGATTAGTTTGATTCTGGGTGTGTTTACATTGATCTAGATGTGATTAGTTTGATTCTGGATGTGTTTACACTGGTCTGGATGTGATTAGTCTGATTTTGGATGTGTTTACATTGGTCTGGATGTGGTTAGTTTGATTTGGCGTATGTTTACGTTGATCTAGATGTGATTAGTTTGATTCTGGATGTGTTTACATGGCTCTAGATGTGATTTAGTTTGATTCTGGTTGTGTTTACATAGCTGTGAATGCAATTAGTTTGATTTCAGAAGTGTTTGGATAGATTTTTGGAGAATTTAGGATTGGTTTTTAGATTCTGTGTTTGTTTATATTGATTCCAGATGTGTTTACATGGCTCTGGAAGTGATTAGTTGGATTCTAATATATATAGATTGATTCTGCAAATTATTAATGTGTACAATGCAGAAGATCACTGGCTAATAGAAGAGACAGCAACAAAAATCAGACTAAGGTCCAGTGCTGAACATGGACTCGTTGGTTTAGTTGGTTCTGAAGTGCCAGAACTATCATCCAACATCAGTACTTGACCTTGTGAATGCTGACTGCAATCAGATCCACACAGCAATGTGTAAAACCTTCTCTATTAATATAATAATAATAATAATGAATCCAGTAATCTCTTACTTTGTTTATTTGGGTTTAATATTCTAATGTTATATAGAGTTAATTACAGGTAGATACTCTCACTGCTTAGATATGCAGTGTGTATGTGTGTGTGTGTGTGTGTGTGTGTGTGTGTATGTGTGCATGTGTTTGGGGTAGTTGCCATGGTAGCGGAGAGTGTGTGAGATGAATGCAGCACTGAGAGTGGACAGTGCAGAGGTCACCTGAGGGTCAAATTCCACTGGAACTCAAACTTGAGTTCTCACATCATAAATCCAGCTATTGATGGGTATAGATATTAATGGGTATGTATACAGCTCTGGAAAAAATGAAGAGAGCACTACAGATTCTGATTCAGTTTCTCTGATTTTGCTATTTATAGGTTTATGTTTGAGTAAAATGAACATTGTTGTTTTATTCTATAAACTACAGACAACATTTCTCCCAAATTCCAAATAAAAATATTCTCATTTAGAGCATTTATTTACAGAAAATGAGAAATGACTGAAATAACAAAAAAGATGCAGAGCTTTTAGACCTCAAATAATGCAAATAAAAATTCATAAAGTTTTAAGAGTTCAGAAATCAATAGTTGCTGGAATAACCCTGGTTGGTACCACTTTAAAATAAGACTACCTTTATAAAGGGTTTATAAATAGTTTATAATTCGTTTATTAATGGTTATTAATTAGGTTGTAAATGCCTTAAAAATCATTAATAATCAGTTATAACACATACATAGAAAGGGCAACAATGACCTGTTGTTTGTCAAATAGTGAACCCACAGCCATCTATATTGTTGCCCTTTCTACGTACATTATGTGTTATAACTGATTATTAATGATTTTTAAGGCATTTACAACCTAATTAGTAACCATTAATAAACTAATTGTAAACCATTTATAAACACTTTATAAAGGTAGTCTTATTTTAAAGTGGTACTCCCTGGTTTTTAATCACATTTGTTTTTTTTATGCATCTTGGCATCATGTTCTCCTCCTCCACCAGTCTTACACACTGCTTTTGGATAACTTTATGCTGCTTTACTCCTGGTGCAAAAATTCAAGCAGTTCAGTTTGGTGGTTTGATGGCTTGTGATCATCCATCTTCCTCTTGATTATATTCCAGAGGTTTTAAATTTGGTAAAATCAGAGAAACACATCATTTTTAAGTGCCCTCTTATATACTAAATTTAAAAAATAAGGCACTCTTTAAATTTCTTGATACTTTGATGTCTTATCAGCAAATAGTTTTGTCCACTGAAAGGTTTCTTAAGGTAATTCAGGGGTTTTATTTTATTGCTGTAAAAGAACATTAAAAACCTGTTATGATTTTTTTATCTGTCTGGGCTGGAGAACATGTTGTGTCTCAGAGTGAAACACTGAGCCAGTCAGAACCAACAGACGCTGACCTAAACCTGCTGCTGAGGATTACACACACACACACACACACACACACACACACACAGAGCTGTGTAATCCCTGGCCTGTGTCCGGTGGGTAGAGGTACGGGTGATGGATGAACTCAGCTGGACGCTGACTCACACTGGAAGAACAGGATGCTGTGTGACTCTCAGACCCAGCAGGACAATACTGTACTGTAGGAGGCGGCAGGACCCCATCCTTCACTCACAAAGGCTTATTCTGATAGAGGGGGTCTTTAAAGATGTTTTCAGTAGTTGTAATGGTTCCAATTAGAACAATTAGAAATAAATGAATGATTGATTAAATGTTAAAATTATATTTCTCTATCACAGTAAAATTTGGGTTTGGATGTTCTATGTACTAGAAGAACCCTTTATTAATGCTCTATAAAACCCCTAACAATATCTATACCCATCCATATATACACTAATCCATATCTATAAACGTCAATATACAGCTCTGGTAAAAAAAAATAAGAGAGCACTTAAAAACGATGAGTTTCTTTGATTTGACCAATAAAAAAAAAACCTCTGGAATATAATCAAGAGGAAGATGGATGATCACAAACCATCAAACCACCAAACTGAACTGCTTGAATTTTTGCACCAGAAGTAAAGCAGCATAAAGTTATCCAAAAGCAGTGTGTAAGACTGGTGGAGGAGAACATGATGCCAAGATGCATGAAATTAAACTGTGAATAAAAAACAGGGTTATTCCACCAAATATTGATTTCTGAACTCTTAAAACTTTATGAATATGAACTTGTTGTTTTCTTTGCATTATTTGAGGTCTGAAAGTTCTGCAACTTTTTTGTTATTTCAGCCATTTCTAATTTTCTGTAAATAAATGCTCTAAGTAAGAATATTTTTTTTGTAATTTGGGAGAAATGTTGTCTGTAGTTTATAGAATAAAACAACAATGTTCATTTTACTCAAACATAAACCTATAAATAGCAAAATCAGAGAAACTGATTCACAAACTGGCCATTTATAAGCTTTTAAAATTTTATGTGCTTTGTGTAATTTGTTTAATTGTGTAATTTTGTGGTGGTATAGAGGAACTACCTTTTAAAGTCTGTTGCCAGGAGGTACACTGCCCAAATTATCCTCTAAACTCCATTTACCATTTTGCCTAGTTTTGCTTAGTTTCTCATTATTAAATATATTTAAGGTCATTAACGCTGACCCTAAATGTGAAGAATGAAGCCTGCAGTTTTTACATGTTTTTCTGGGTTGTTTTGTGACCTCCTGGATGAGTTGTTCATGCCCTTTTGGAGTAAGTTTGGTCTCACTGTGGTTCATTGGAGTCCCAAAGCTTTAGAACCTCATCAGTGTTTTGAGTTTAGCACTAAAAAGTTGTGTTTCTCCTCTGAGTTCTAGAGGTGTGGAGGTCCAGCTGTTGGTTAGGCAGCTTTTTCCCAGAGTGCTGTGGGTATTGTATTGTTTGTGGGGGTTTGTGGTTGTTGGGCTTGAGAATCCACCGGTTCTTTAGCGCTGTCAGTCAGCGGGCCTCGGCCTCGCTCTGAATCAATACGGCTTTTGTTCTGGAATGTGGAGGATCTTCTCACGCTGTCGTTTCAGACCAAAGAATCGACCAGAATACAGGGATTAAACACCTCAACTGTGGCCTGATGTGAAAATATGGTGGCAGATACTGATACTTTAGATTATCAGAAAATTAAATTCTGATAATCTTCCATTGATCCAGTAAATAATGTATATTTTATAGATGTATGTGTTATTTATTAACAACAGCGGTTCCTCCGTGGTGTTTAGCAGTAGTTTGATGGATGTTGGTCTCAGCTGATGTTCTGATTGAGATGTTTGACTGATCCACTGTGTGATGGAGCTGTTGAGCTCTATAGTAATGATTTAATGAATTAACTCAATTTGCTGTAGCTGAACTAATTACTAATGATTCATTCATTTGTCTGTCTCTCTATCTATCCATCCATCCAACCATCCATCCAACCATCCATCCATCTACCTATCAATATAACAAACCATCCATCTATCCTTCTATCTCTCTATCCATCCAACCATCCATCCAACCATCCACCCATCCACCTATCATTACAATAAACCATCCATCTATCCTTCTGTCTCTCTATCCATCCAACCATACATCCAACCAACCATCCATCCATCTATCAATACAACAAACCATGCATCTATCCTTTTATCTCTCTATCCATCCAACCATCCATTAAACCTTCCATCCATCTATTAATGCAACAAACCATTCATCCTTCTATCTGTTTTTCTATCTGTCTTACCATCCATCCATCCATCAATGCAACAAACCATCCATCCATCCATCCATCCATCAATGCAACAAACCATCCATCCATCCATCCATCAATGCAACAAACCATCCATCCATCCATCCATATGTCTGTCTAACTATATATGTAATTCTACAGTAATAAACTCATTCAGTCATCAGTCCATTCTTCCATTTCTTCACCAGTGATCTGAGGTCAGGAGGGAAAGTTCTGCTGTACAGTGTGGATCTCTCCCAGCTGAAGCTCTGATTTCTCCATAAAGCCCCATTACTTTATAAAATTACACGTCTGCAGGACAGCACTGCTAATTAAGCGTATGCTGAGGAAACCAGTCCGTTCCACCGTCAGCAACATCTGCCCACCGAGCGAGAGGAGGAGAAAACCCGGCCAAGTGAGAGAGGAAAATGAGATTTTAATAACGGTTTATGAAGTTAGGATATCACTGAGGAATGTGAACATGCAGAGCGGTTTCTCCCAGAGGGGTCCGGCCTAGACCGCCAGAGCAGAGTTCGAGTCAACTTCAGGACCGGGACCAGGACACATCGAGACCAAGACTTTTAAAAGTCAAGTCTAAGTCAAGACCAAGACGTTTGGTAGAAGTTTAAGTTTTGGTCTTGACTCAGACTCGAATACTAATAGTTGTTGAGTCAGATTTATAACCAAGACTTTTAGTAGTCAAGCCCAAGACTTTTAGTAGAAGAATCTGAGTCAAGACCAAGACTTTTAGTAGAAGAGTCTGAGTCAAGACCAAGACGTTTAGAAGAAGAGTCTGAGTCAAGACCAAGACTTTTAGTAGAAGAGTCTGAGTCAAGACCAAGACTTGTAGAAAATAAGTTAAAATCAAGACCAAGACTTTTAGTAGAAGAGTCTGAGTCAAGACCAAGACTTTTAGTAGAAGAGTCTGAGTCAAGACCAAGACTTTTAGAAGAAGAGTCTGAGTCAAGACCAAGACTTTTAGAAGAAGAGTCTGAGTCAAGACCAAGACTTTTAGAAGAAGAGTCTGAGTCAAGACCAAGACTTTTAGTAGAAGAGTCTGAGTCAAGACCAAGACTTTTAGAAAATAAGTTAAAATCAAGACCAAGACTTTTAGTAGAAGAGTCTGAGTCAAGACCAAGACTTTTAGTAGAAGAGTCTGAGTCAAGACCAAGACTTTTAGAAGAAGAGTCTGAGTCAAGACCAAGACTTGTAGAAAATAAGTTAAAATCAAGACCAAGACTTTTAGTAGAAGAGTCTGAGTCAAGACCAAGACTTTTAGTAGAAGAGTCTGAGTCAAGACCAAGACTTTTAGAAGAAGAGTCTGAGTCAAGACCAAGACTTTTAGAAGAAGAGTCTGAGTCAAGACCAAGACTTTTAGAAGAAGAGTCTGAGTCAAGACCAAGACTTTTAGTAGAAGAGTCTGAGTCAAGACCAAGACTTTTAGAAAATAAGTTAAAATCAAGACCAAGACTTTTAGTAGAAGAGTCTGAGTCGAGACCAAGACTTTTAGAAAATAAGTTAAAATCAAGACCAAACCTCTTAATAGACCAGTTTGAGTCGAGACCAGGATTTCTCATTGTTTACTCTGTAGTCGATTTTAAATCAAGACCAAAACTTTTATTAGTTGAGTTTGAATCAAGACCAAGACTTTTAGTAATCAAATCTGAGTCAAAACCAAGACCTTTAGAATTTAAGTTGGAATCAAGACCAAGAGTCAGGACCAGGACTTTTAGTAGGTGAGTTCAAGTCCAGACCTGGATTTTTAGTAGTTGAGTCTGGATCAAGACAGAGACTTCTAATAGTTGAGTTTGAGTCAAGATTAAGCATTTATTAGAAGACTCTGAGTCAAAACCAAGACGTTTGAAGACTCTGAGTCAAGACCAAGTCTTTCAATAGTCAGGTCAAAGTCCAGACCAGGACTTTTGCTAAATGAGTTTGATTCAAGACCCAGATTTTAGTAGTTAAGTCTGAGTAAATGCCAAGACTTTTAGAAATACTTTTAGTATCAGTCTCAAGACCAGGACCAGAACCAAGACAAGACTGATCTTGATACCAAGGCTAGACTTGAGAACTACAGCTGTAGTCCAGGCCTGTGTAGATTGGGGGATTGTGGGTAATTGATTATGTGGTTTATGTTTGTTTAGTCTGGTCTGCAAATGTCTCCTGATCTCTAGGTTTAGTCTTTTTTTTTTTTTTTTTTTTTTTTTTTTTTTTTTTTTTTTTTTTTTTTTGGCCCAACCACCACCCCCCCTCTTCGGAGGACAATTAATACTTTATTTTTATTTATTTATTTTATTTTTTATTATTATTAATTTTTTTTTTTATTTTTTTTTTTTTATATATATATATATTTTGTGTGGATATAGTTGTGGGAGTTCAGGGTTGGAAGGATCGGAGTGTGAGGTACAGGAGGGGGGTACAAGAAGAAGAAAAAGAAAAGAAGAAGAAAAAAAAAAAAAAAAAAAAAAAAAAAAAAAAAAAACTAAACAAAAAACAAACAAACAAACAAAAAAATAATAATAATAAAATAAAACAAACATAAAATAAACAAACATACATATATACACATACTCACATATCTAACTATACATATGCTTATACATATACACACATACATAAATATACATAGATATTAATACATACACATAAATACATACACACACACGCACAATTACTTCTATTCTATTGTTTTTTGCAAAAATATGTCATGTGTTACGGATTATGTCATGAAATGCCTACCACAATGGAGGCAAGAAACCGCCACCATGCCCCTGCGATCCAGAGGCAGATAGGGAAGAGCCCAGTGGACCCAGACCATCCACAGCCCATTAGGAGCCCAGAAGACCCGCGGCCACACATCCCGATGGTAACCATGTGCACACCCCAGATGAGGACGGGGGAGACTCCAGACGAAGCCCCCATGGCAAAGAGCAAGAGTCCAGAGAGCCAAAGGAAGCGAGCAGCCCACCCCCCGGCAGGCCAGCACCCCCTGCACGAGCCGAGCATGCGGCCCCCGAGATCCCAAGCACCCGGGAACAGCCCGACACCCGGCAGGCCCCCCCCTCCCACGCCAAGGGGGCCCAAGCCACCCCCAGGCCACGGCCACCAAGGGGGCGGGCCAGAGACCACATTAGGGCATCCGGCCACGCACCCATGGACCCACGGACGCCCACCCCCCCAGGAACGGCAGTGACGATCGGCGGAGAGCAGCGTGGAGCGGTAGGGAGGGCAAAAACCCGCCCTACGCACCCATGTCCCACAGGTGTCCATGCTCAGTCAGCCCCAAACCCAGGACCAACTGTTCACGCATACATGCACATTCACACACCCGTCACACACACATCCGTCACACATACACCCGTCGCACACGTGCACATTCACTCACAGACCAGTCACACACACCAGTCACGCACACCAGTCACGCACACCAGTCACGCACACCAGTCACACACACCAGTCACACACACAGAACATACATAAACACCTAATGCGGGCATGCGGGCACCAGTACCGAGCCAGCGGCAACCTAGGGAAGCAGCCAGCCCGGCCCCGAACAACCACCCGACCCACACCCCAGGCAGGGTGCACGAAACCAGGGTGTGAGAAGACCTGACCCCCCTCCTTCCCCCACCCAGCATGTTGCAGTGATATGAATGTGTATAATGAGAAGAATGAATGAAAGCTACAGTGCTATTAAAATTGGAGGGACAGCTGTAATATGAGAACTGAATAACAGCACCCAACCACACTGCCCCCCCAAAGGCCCTCAATGTCTAAAATGCAAAAATAAAATTGAGGAGCAGGGAGCACCTGCCCCCCAAAACCCTATGTGTAATATGATGTGTGTAAGCTGTATGATGAGTTTGTATGTGTAATGCGATGTTAGACTGAGTAGGAGTCGGGGAAGGGCAGGAAAGGACCGAGGGGCAGAGGACTACCCCCCGGAGGAAGAGAGCCAACTACTGCTGGCTCACTAGGCACCCAGTTCCATGCACCCAACCGCAGTACAGGGAAGGCAAGTCCAGGGTGTAGAGCGGCTACGGCCCCAGGACACCGCCGCTCTGCAAGACAGCGCCCCCATCCCCACACTGCAATACAACATAAATACACACCCCACTCACATACAAAAGACAACAGATATTACACACACGCACACACACACACACGCACACACACACACACACACACAGACACATTTACACTCAACATCCCACTCTTTCTCATACACACACAGTGGTCCTGAGCCCAGGACCAACCGGTCTTAAGTGGGAGACTGCCGCTTCCCCACCTGAGCGCCCCTACCTCCCCACAGGGAGGGCACCCAGAATCCCGGAATGCCAACCAGACACCCCAACACGGACCAAACCACCACCCCCCACGACAGCGCGACCAAGAGAGGCATAGACCCTCCCCAGCGCAGGGAGGGACCCAAACAGGCGACAGACGCCCACGGGCACCAGGGCCCCGGACTCCGCACCCCGACCGCCACAGGGGAACCCAGCCAACCGGACAGGGCCAGCACCCACCACCATGGGCCCCCCAGACCCACACCCCAAGACCACAAGAGCATACATCCAGCCCCCCCCCCACCAACAACCAGGGCCCGCACACAGAAATCACCAAGCGGCAGCCACCGTCCCCAGTCCAAGGGCCATCAGACACCCGAATCCCCCGATTCCCCCCCAGCCACCTGCCGGACGCACCAGGAGACACGACTACAGCCGCCCACCCCCATCATGTGATGGAGCTGATCAGTGGGAACCAGAGAGATTCAAATGTAGCCAATTGGTTTTTTGAGGTTGCAGACATTCTTTCCAGACTAATGTGGTCTAAAAGTAAATTTCTATAGTGATTTATGCATAAATCATTTTTTGATTTCCACTTCATGAGGATAGTTTTCTTAGCGATGCATAAGACAGTGAGAACTATGTGCAATATATTTGTTTCCATGTTTAGTTCACTTACATCACCTAAAATGCATAGTTTGGGTGAAGCTGGGATATTGCAATTAAACCAGGTAGATAAGTCTTCACATATCATCTTCCAGAATCTCTGAACAGGCATGCAAAACCATATAGCATGTATATAATTCTCAATATGATTGCCCGAACAGTTAGTGCATATATTTGTTTCTCTAAGGCCCATTTGGAACATTCTATGCCCTGTATAATGTGTTCTATGGAGAATTTTGTATTGTATGAGTTGTAAATTTGGACTTTTCGTCATTTTGAAATTGTTTAAACATATCTGTGTCCAAAAGTTCTTATCTGGGTTCATGGAGAGATCTCGATCCCATTTTGTAATTGGGAGGGATATTGAATCATTAATTTTGGATAATAACTTATATATTTTTGATAACAATTTAGGAGTATAGAGATTCATGAACTCTTTTATCAATACTGGGATTTCTAATGTTAGATTATTTAAATTAAATCTTGCTTGTATAATGGACTTTAATTGTAGATACTCCAGAAATTTGCTACTGCTAATTTCGTATTTTGAAATAAGATCTTCAAATGACATAAAGGTCCCCTCCTGTATAACATGTTCTAAATTCTTAATTCCTTTCTCTTGCCATTGCGAAAAATTAATAACTGTTTTTTTCTGACATATATCTGGGTTGTTCCAAATGGGTGTCCTTTTACATGGTATTAGTGAAGACTTAGCTATCTTTAAAAATTCCCACCAAGCTGTCAGAGTGGTGTTTATGTTTAGGCTTTTAAAGCAGCTATAGTGTTTAATACTGGAGCTAATGAAAGGTAAGTCAGAGATTTTCACTTTTCCACTGAGTGTTTGTTCTAGGTCCAGCCATGGACTGCCTAAAGGGTTTGTTTTAATCCAACTTGTAACATATTGCAATCTATTGGCTATAGGTTTAGTCTTGTGTTTATTGTCCTGGTGTCGAGTGACTGCGGGATTAGGACTCAAGATTGGGTTCTAGTTTAAGTTTTGGTGGATTTTAACGGTGTGAGAAATGCCTCAGTTAGTGCTGTGTTAAACTGTGTTACATTGTGTTAAACTGTGTTCAGCTGCCAGAGCTGAGAATAATGAGGTACAGAGTCTGAGGAATGTAATAAGTTGTTTGTGAGTCAGGAGAAGAGGATTATGATCTGGTGTTGTTTCACCCGTATCTGAGGTCAGTCTGTTTATTGTTTTGCTGTGTGTGTGTGTGTGTGTGTGTGTGAGTGTGTGTTGGGGGGGTTCAGTGGGGGCTGGCAAGTGCTTAAAGAAATAGTTCCAGAATTGCTATCAGCCTGGTTTCTCCAAAATGCCTGGACGCTTCAATTGGGACTAAAACAGAATGCTGTGTTTTTCAAATCTCTATAAACCAATATTTTACTAACAGAAGAAGATTAAACATACATCAGATACTGAAAGTGACACATTTCACCATTACCTAAAAAGAAATATATAGCTCACACCGGTTTGCGTTCATGCAGCTTGCCATCAGCTGCCAGAGCCCTGAGAGATCACAATTGTCCTTGCTCTCTCTGGGTGGGTACAGTAGATGGCGCTCTCTCTTTCCCCTCATCATGTCTAGGGTGATGTGGATCAGCACAAGGCTGCATCTGTGAGCTGATGTATCAGAACCGAGTCGCTGCGCTTTCCTCCGAGCGTTAGCGTTGTGCTGTGCTGCTACTTTGTAATGCTACAGCATCAGCAGCAGCTCAAAAAGAGGCGGAGTCTGACTCCACATGTATCAGAGGAGGCGTGTGCTAGTCTTCTTCACCCTCCTGGTGTTGGAGCATCACTAGTGATAGTGGGATATACAGCTAGTAGAAGCTGAATGAGTTGGACAAAACAAAATTTAGCAAAAAAAATTGAAATAAATAAAAAAAGATAAGTGTTAATGGGTTCATATTTTTTTAACTGGCAGTGCTTCTTTACTACAGGGACTAGATGAGCTTTGTGCATGCATTTGCACATCTGTGTCAGCAGTGGGTTCAGCTTAAAGTAGCTGAATGCATTAATTTTAAGGGGTGGAGATAATAAAGTGTATTGATGCTGAACTTTACTGTAATCAATAAGCCAATTGTCCACCTCCTCTCAACCTAGACTGAACACTGAGGCGGAACAGCATCAGAAACGTACAAAAGAAACAGTGACTCACCACATCTCTCTCTCTCTCTCTCTTTTTCCATCCCTCTCTCTCTCTCTGCAGGGGACATCACTCAGAAGGGCTATGAGAAGAAGCGAGGAAAGCTGCTAGCCCCCTACATCCCTCAGATACAGGGTAAGACCCTCATCAACTCAAACTTTTTACTCTTTAAGTTAAAGTGTTTAAAAAAAGTACTGGTTTCAAAACTACTTAAATCTACATGGTGTTTCAGCTGCAGGTAGGAGTGTGCAATAAATAGAGTGGAGGAAAGTGAGAGATTAAACACAGTGTTTAAAAACTCCAGCAGCACTGCTGCAGTATCAGTGTGTAAGACAGTACACTAATACTACAGAATGAGCTTTTAAAGACATTATACTCTTTTATATTATATAGGCCTTCACTTAAAATTCCCATAGTTGATGTGAACACAGAGTGTATCCTTATTATTCCACACACACACACACACACACACACACACACACACACACACACCTTCCTTCTCTGACCTTGAGATGAGGGACAGAGGTCATAGATAGATTTTACTGCAGTGATTTACCCCAGTGTAGTTTTATTAATGCTCACACTGCAGCGCTGTCACACACACACCTCACCTTAATGCAGTCAGGCATCTCTCTCTCTCTCTCTCTCTCTCTCTCTCATTCTGTTGTTTTCCCTCTCTCGCTTTCTGCCCCTTGTTCTCTCTCTTTTTTTCACACATTCTGTCTTTCTATCTCTTTCTTCTCTCTGTTTCTCTCTCTTGTTCTCTCCTTTTTCACACCCTCTTGTTTCTGTTTCTCTCTCTGTTTTTCTTTCCCTTGTTCTCTCTCTTTTTTCTGTTAATCTCTCTCTATTTCTCACTCTGTTTCTCAAACTCTCATACTCTTACTCTTTCAGATTCTCTTGCTTTCTGTTAGTTTCTCTCTCTCTCATTCTCTCTCTCTTAGAGTCTCTCTCTTACTAACACACTCTTTCTCTTTATCTCTCTCTTAATTTCCCTTGTTCTCTTTCTGTTTATCTTTCTCGTTCTCTCTCTTACTCTTTCTGTTGATCTATTTCTCTGTCTCTCTGTTTCTCTCACTGGTTCTCTCTCTTTCTTTCTCTTTTTAACTCTCACTCTTTCTCTCTCTTCTACTAACTTAGTTTTTTCTCTCTCTCTTGTTCTCTGTGTTTCTCTCGCGGTTCTTTCCCTTGTTCTCTCTATTTTTTCTGTTTATCTCTCTCTCTCTCTGTCTCTCATACTCTCATACTTTTACTTTTTCAGATTCTTTCTTTTTGTTAATCTCTCTCTCTCTCTTCCTCTCTCTCTTTACCTTGTTCTCTCTCTTTTTTCTGTTTATCTCTCACACTCTCTTACTCTTTCAGATTCTTTTCTTTCTGTTTATTGCTTTCTCTCACTCTCTGTTTCCTCTCTCTCTCTCTCTCTCTCTCTCTGAGGAGAAGAACAGATCAGAGAGAGAGTGGAGTCTGAGAGATGGGATGATGAATTTTAATGAGGTGTGGACAGAGACTGTCCCGTCTGGTCAGACCACAACCAGACCAGTCGCCTGGATTTCCACTTACCCCTTTATAATACTGCTCTCAGATCAGTCCCGTCTGTCCCGTCAGCTCCTGGATCTGGAACGTTGGCGAGTCATTTAATCATAGCTGGCAGTCGTTTGGTTTATTTGGTCATTGGCATCTTTTATATAGATCACATTTTTCTTTACCTATAGTGAGCACAGTAGAACTGACTGACTAACTAACTAACGGATAAAAATAATGCTAATTGTCAGCTTTATCAGGTAGAATTCAGGCTTTCAGTTAACAGCTGTGCTGAACTCATCAAGAGTTAATTACTGGAATTTCTTGTCTCTTAATAAAGTGTTTGAGAGCATCAGTTAAAGTAAAGTAGTGAAGAGGTAGAGTTACAGGTATACAGTGAATAGTGAATATTTGAGGAATGTTCTAATCCTGATTATGAGAAGCAACAACTACACAACTAAATAAAGAATACAAAATCAATCAATTCAAAAAGAAGAATTTTAAAAGCTTATCAAGAAAGTGTCCTTAAGTGCAGTCACCACAAAGTGTTTTTGATGATGAAACTGGCCCTCATCAGGACCGCCCCAAAGGAAAACAAAGGAAGAGCAAGAGTTTCCTCTGTTGTACAGGATAAGTTCATCAGAGTTACCAGCCTCAGAAACTCAGAAAGTATTTTGGTTTGTTTAACACTGTTTTTAAGTCACTGCATGATTTCTTATGTGTTCCTTCATAATCTGATAGATCACTTTATTATTCATTTACTATGTAGGAAAACAAAGACAAAACATTGAATTAAAAGATTTTTGCAACAGATCAGAGAAAGGATGAATATGAATGTAGAGAGAGGGTTAATATGAATTTAGAGAGAGGGTTAATATGAATTTAGAGAGAGGGTTAATATGAATTTAGAGAGAGGGTTAATATGAATGTAGAGAGAGGGTTAATATGAATGTAGAGAGAGGGTTAATATGAAAGTAGTGAGAGGGTTAATATGAAAGTAGTGAGAGGGTTAATATGAATGTAGAGAGAGGGTTAATATGAAAGTAGTGAGAGGGTTAATATGAATGTAGAGAGAGGGTTAATGTAGTCGTCGGATTCTCCCGTTAGGAACAGAAGACAGTAGAATGTCTTGCTAATGGTGATTTATGGCTCTGTCACTGTGGTTCTGTGGTTTATTGTTCCCAAAACTCAATACTGAGCAGATCTGCAGAGCTGCAGTCGAGCTGATGTGTGGGCTGTGAAGTGGAGGTAACGTAAGGTCACATTGATCTGGAGGAGATGGGCAGGGTAAGATAGCATTGAGCTGTGGAGATGTGGAGCTGTTGAACTGTGTTCTCCAGAATAAGGAAGGGACAACAGTGCCGCCATGTTTTCCTTCTAATGGTGAAGCTGGGGGAAGCGCCTAAGTAAACAAAACTGTAATTCTTAAAAAAAACATTCTTTCAAAGTTAAACGAGTGCTGGATGTTAATCTACACAGATTTATCTCCTGAAAACGGTTTATTTGGGAGAGTAAAGCACTTTGTTTATTTACAGTAAGCTTAAATTTACAATATTTTTAACAGCGCAGTTAGCAAGTGCTTAGCGCTAGTAAATGCTGCCCGATAGCGCTACACTGAGGAACCTGAGAGGAACTGAGAATGTTCCGGTAAGTTAGGGCACTATCAGCTAGCGGTTCATCCAACGTAGCTTGTTTTAACATGGTAAACGTGCAGGCTACAGTCCAAAACACTCACCTCTGAATGGCGAAAGAGCTAGCACTTAGCACCGTTTAGCAGCTATTGCTAATACTGATGCTCCAGCCTTAGTGCTGGAGAAACTTCACTTCACAGCAGAGTGGCTTTACTGCTCCTTAATACCTGACTGGTAGAATTTATACATAAGGAGCACCGGATTATAAAGGATTTTAAATGCATCTTATAGTGTGAAAAATACAGTTATTTGACATTTTCAATTCCGATTTGAACCACTTCAGTATGTGGTATTAAAATCTGATACATATTTGATTTGTGGCAATGCAACTCTCTCTGAACAGCCAGATATTCATGCAACTTTTATGTCAAAACAGAAGGAACAAAACAACAAGTAGAATGGAAAGTGAGCAGTAGTAGACAGGAAAATGGACAACAGGGTTTTAGTGGCGGAAAAACAAGATAACTGAATATTAGAAGGCTCATGTCACAGCCACCCAGTGTTTCTAATGATTTGGGTGAATATAGTGTCATTTTAAGCAAAGCTGGAGCAAATTCTCAGTCATAGCTCATTCATAGCTCTTGAGATTCTGACAAGGATTAAAGTGAAACTTAATGTGAAGCACAGCTCTTTTGCTCATGCATGCCACTTAAACAGCGCAAACCATTCTGACAAATGTCAGATATGAGTCCCATTAAAAAGATTGTGTAAAAAAACCCTGAAATAAATATCGGATTTGGTCTGAAAATCAGTTTTGGACCAGTTTTTTTACCTGCTAGCTCATAGCTAGCACTACTCTAATCACTGAACGCAATCAAATCATCACAGCAAGGATACGAAATCTATTAGAAAGCCTTCTTGCAGAATTTAGATAAGAAACCCAGGGTGGAGTTAATATGGAGTTGTGCTATTTTATTGTGCGAATATTTACTACATTTCATAAAATATCTAGAAATTGTATTTGTACATTTTGGTTGCATTGGAAGTAGGTATGTTGCAAAATATTGATATTGTGATATATTGTCTTGTATTGTTTTCTTTTGCTTTACATTATCGATACGTGGTGTGAAATATGGATAGTTTTATTGAAATCCAGGTCGCTGTGGGAAGGGGGTTAGTGGTTATTCCACAGCGCTGGACTCTTAGTCCTGTATTGATGGTGTTTCTGAGCTCCTCTCGTCTCCTGTATCAGTCCGGGTTCCCCCGCCGTCTCTCTAACCTCTCCTGAGGGACGTCCAGAAGCTGCTAAATGTATTTTTCTGTGTAAGTTTATTTTTAGCGCTGGTCTGAATGGCTGGGTATGAATATTTGATGAGCTGTGGTTGGGTTTGGCCGTTGTGTCGGAAATCGGGACACGTTTTTAATCGAGACACGTGGAGACGAGATTTCCACTGCGTGAAGCGTCCGTGTGATTTGAGGTGGCCGTCTCTGTTCCAGACGCCGCACGCCTGCAGGCCTTTTACCCATAAACCTCTGTTTCCACTCACTTCCACTCACACTTGGAGAGAGTGGTCTAGTGGTACAGTGGTGCACTAAATGGACAAAAGTATTTGGACATCTACATGTTATGTCTACAGGAGCTTTAACCCATTCTAAACGTAAACATTCTAAATGTACAGTAGTATCTGATCCCCTGGTTTAAATACACGATATAAATAAAAGTATTGGGACATCTACATGTCTTAGTGGTTAGCAGGTTTGCCTCCCAGCACTGGGGTCATGGGTTCATGTCCCTATCTGGGTGGAGTTTCCATGTTCTCCCCGTGTCTGTGTAGGTTTCCTCCCACAGTCCAAAAACATGGAGATCAGGTAAATTGGATACTCTAAAATTGCTGTAGTAAAATGCTTTAGTGGCCAATGCAGTCCTCCGGGTGGACGTGGTTGTTTCTGGTTGAGAGTATGCTGTCCGTTATTGGCTGTTGTTTCTCACCGTTGTGTGGATTAGTGCTGAATATAAATGGTTGTGTGTAAAACGTGTAAATTGTAAAGCGACCTTGGGTTTCTAGAAAGGCGCTATGTAAGTTGAACTTCATTCATTCATTCATTGCTGTATAACCCTGTATTAGTGTGACGACAATAAAGAGAATTTTTATGATGTTCCATTCTAAACCAATAAGCATCAGTGTGGAGTCACTCCCCCTTCAATGAATGGACATTAGTATTAAGACACCTACACATTAAACCAACTGGAGCTTAAATTACATCACATTCTAAATGTATAGCCATAAAAATGTTCTTTTTCTTACATGGCTTGTAGCTACAAAATGCAAAACGGCACTTTTTAATGTCTTTCTTTCAACAGTGGTTTTCTTCTTCTACTCTTCCATAAAGGCCATATTTGTGGAGTGCAGGACTTATAATTGTCCTGTGGACAGATTCTCCTGATCCACCTGAGCTGTGGATCTCTGCAGCTCCTCCAGAGTGACCATGGGCCTCTTGGTTGCTTCTCTGATCAGTGCTCTCTTTGCTCGATCTGTCAGTTTGGGTGGACCATGGTCATATCTTGATAGATTTGCAGTTTTAGAATCCTAAAAGAGTACTTTTTGAACAAATAATGATGAAAAATAATTCCAATACAGTTTGAGTACATTATATAATGCTGGCGTGGGTTTCTGGCTGACACATTGAGTTCAGAAGATGTTTTGAAGAGTTTGAAGGTCTACAGGTTTCTTAAGTGTCCTTGGTTGGGTTTGAATCCGGACCTGGCGGTGCTTACTGATGTCCCTGTGGTGCTTTGTTCTTGTTCTGGGTAGAAAATGCCACACAGTTCGGTCAGGAATGTCCCGATGTAAGAGATCAGACGGCAGAACAAATCTGAGCCCATCAGCAGCTTTTTATTTTAAAACCCTGATCACGAATCCTGAGATCCTGCAACCACCTTCTTTATTAATGCTGCTTCTCTTCTGCTCAAATGTCTGAGACCATTAACCTGTGATTTTAAATAAATAATAATAAATATTTACAGATTAAACTCTTGCTCTTTCTTTACTGGATCGGGCCTGATGAGTGCCAGTTTCATCATTACTACGTTTTCATGGTCTTTTTTGCGACTGCATTTGAAGATACTTTCATAGATCTTAAAACTCACCTTATAGATTAACTGAAGTTCATTTCTTCTTAAAGTATTTTTTTTTACTTTATTTAGTTGACTAGTTGTTGCTTCTCATAATCTGGATTAGAACATTACATTATTCACTATTCACTGTATACCTGTAACTCTACCTCTTCACTACTTTACTTTAACTGATGCTCTCAAACTCAAGAAATTCAATTTATTTCCAGTGTTTGGTTGGAGAATGCTGTTGCTTGAAGGATAATGATAGTGTTTGATGATCTTTGATGGCGTTTGGTTGGAGAATGTTGGTGTTTTGTGACAGATGATGTTGCTTGATGGTTGAGAATGATGTTTGGTTGGAGAATAATGGTGTTTGGTGATCTTTGATGTGTTTGGTTAGAGAATGATGGTGTTTGATGGTGGAAAATAATGGTGTTTTGTGTTGGTTAATGGTGTTTGGTGGATGATGATGGTGTTTGATAGAGGATGATGGTGTTTGGTGATCTTTGGTGTGTTTGGTTAGACAATTATGGTGTTTTGATGGAAAATAATGGTGTTTTGTGTTGGTTAATGGTGTTTGGTGGTGTATGATGGTGTTTGATAGAGGATAATGGTGTTTGGTGATCTTTGATGTGTTTGGTTAGAGAATGACGGTGTTTGATGGTGGAAAATAATGGTGTTTTGTGTTGGTTAATGGTGTTTGGTGGATGATGATGGTGTTTGATAGAGGATGATGGTGTTTGGTGATCTTTGGTGTGTTTGGTTAGACAATTATGGTGTTTTGATGGAAAATAATGGTGTTTTGTGTTGGTTAATGGTGTTTGGTGGTGTATGATGGTGTTTGATAGAGGATGATGGTGTTTGGTGGATGATGATGGTGTTTGTTTGTGAAAAATGATGTTGCTTAGTGGAAAGTGAAAGTAACGAGAGGGATATCAAAAGCTGGGCGGTTCATTAGTAGGCGTGTTGCTGTGTATCAGTAAGGAGGGATATGGAGCTGCTGTAAGATATTATTTCTCAAGTGCATGTTTTATATTCTGCCCCTGTTTCTCACACTGCCCTCCCCCCACCCCACACACCCCCCCCAGTGCTGCACTTATAACATGATTGATGGTAAATGAACCTCGGCCAAATTGCTGCTCTCTCAGTGTGATTAGCGTAAATGAACGCTGTCATTTTTAAATGTCAACGGAGTGCGACTCTCACAGAGCGAGTTTCACACCTTTACTACTGACTCTGAGATCAGATTATTTACCTACAGACCACAGGACAGATCAGATCCACTCGCACAGGAACTATATCCCACCAACAGGAGACAGAAATCAGCTAAAAACCCAACAATACTGAATTTATACAGCTATAAATCCACCCATATTGGATTTATTTAGCTAAATTTCCTCGAATACTGGATTTATACAGCTAAGAATTTACCATTATGGCATAATTAAGCTAAAAATCTACCAATACAGGATTTATATGCTTATATATCTACCAATATTGGATTCATACATTAAAAATCCACCAATACTCGAGTTCTATCACTAAAACCCATCAATATAGGAAATATAACACTAATATTCACCAAATACAGAATTTATATTGCTAAAAGTCCATTAAAACAAGAGGTATATTGCTAAATATCCACCAATACTGGGATTATATAACTCAAATCCACTAATTCAGTATCTATATTGCTCAGAATTCACCAATGCTGGAATTATATCACTAAAACCCATCAATATAGGAAATATAACACTAATATTCACCAATACACAATTTATATTGCTAAATATCCACCAATATTGGAATTATATAACTAAAATCCACCAAAACTGTATTTATATAGATAAAATCCACCAATCCACCATATCCACCATATGACTGGAGTCATATAGTAAACTATCCACTAAAACTGGATTTATATCGATAAATAGCTACCAATAGAGGAATTATATAGCTAGAAATCCATAGTTACAGGATTTATACAGAACAAAAAAACAATACAGGATATGTATTAATTAGAATCTACCAAATTCTGAATTTATATAGCAAAATGTCCACCAATATTGCATTTATATTGTTAAATATCAACCAATACTATATTTATATAGCTAAATATCCACCAATACTGCATTTATATAGCTAAAAATCCATCAATACTAGATCTATAGAGCTATAAATGCACCAGTACCTGAATTATATCACTAAAATCCATTAATATGAAAATAATTGTTACCAACAGATCAACTACCTAGCTCTAAATCAATCCAATAAGAGTCTCTGTCCCACCAGTAATAGAGAGAACAGCTAAAAAATCCTTCAATACGGGTTTTTGTATCTTTAAAAATCCAACAATATTGACCAATAGACCAAAAACAAAGTTGATAGTTTGTAAGGACATCAGAATGTTTACCAGCAGCTTAAAATAAAAGAGGAAAATGTACTGGTAGAGTACTGGTGTGGGGTGGTTTGCTTGTCCAATCAGGTAATCGACCCCTGAACTCCCACACCGGTCTATTTTTGTTAGCTCTCCAGCTAAAAGATGAAATCACATGCTTTTCTCAGGGTTTTATCTGCATCCTCTCGCGCAGTGTGATGTGCAGGGGTTGGGTTGTAAGAGTTAAAGTTCTGCACGCTCTTCTGAAGTGTTATATTTAGATTTGGAGCGTGACTGCGCTGCGTATAGTTTTTTAGACGTGTTTTGTCGTCACTCTTTTATCTCTGCTGTTAGATGGGGGTATTTATAGTTTATAGGCGGGTTTGCTGGGCCTGGCAGGAGATGCAGCGGCAGGCGGAGGGATGCGTGGATTCGCTGTCCTGCGTCGGACTGTCAGGGAGGAATTACGTAACCGCACCCCGGCATGACTCATCATTTATCTTGTCCTCTTGTAAAGGGTGAAGGCTATGGATCCCTCCTGAGTTTAGAATGAGTCTGAGGAGGAGGAGGAGGAGGAGGAGTCTTCACCTTGAGTTCCCCGATGTTTCAGGGGTGGTTGAGATGCTGAAATGTACATAACATATCTGTCGATGCTAATATACACATTTATAACTCCTTTATAACTTTTTGGAGCTCTATCTTACACCTGTGCAAGGTGCGTCACATTGCTCATTGCTATCTTACACCCCACCAACAGTCTATTTTCCCTCCTTCCTCCTGCCTGGTTTAAACAGCAGCAGAGCTTCTGAATATATCTACACTGATGGGCGTGGTGTTCTGGAAATGAGGTGTGTTCAGGTACATTTCTGGAGTTTTGCTTGTTTATCTTGGTAACAGAAAACACAGGAGCGCCACTGACTGAATACAACCTAGACAGATGCCAACAATCAGACGTTCATCGCTATCTTGGCATCAACAATAAACAGAATAGTAAATAAAATAACATTGCTGTTCCCGTAAATGAGCTGCTGGAGCTCCTTCACAGCGTCAACCAGCAGCTCAGTTTCCTCTGCTGAGAAGAGTTTGTTTGACACGTCCAGGTAGCTGCACCGTTACAATAGCAATCCACCAAAGTCAGAGCTCACCTGGTCTACTCTTAAAGAGAATGATGAGCTGAAGAGGCACTCTGATTGGTTTATTATTTCACGTTACGTCCAAAATTAACCACACCCATCATTAATTAAATAGATAATTAGGTCATCCCTTTTGTGCTTTGAGCTGAGCAAGGTGTACTTTTCCCGCTGTTGCGATAGCAAAGACACACTGACACTCCCTAAATCGAGTTGTGCGGTTGACCTCTTCCATGTGGATCACTAAAATAGTACCATATCACATTACAATTTATAAAAATAGATAAAGACGCTTTGTTAACATCGCATGCACAAGGCGTAAAAATAGACGTTTACAGGGTGCAAGATGTAACATTATACAGTATATTTATCAGATTGTGTCACTATGTCACTATGATTGATGTGAATACTGGAACTATGGATCCTGTTAACCCTGTCTCTCTCTCTCTCCTGTCTCTCTCTCCTGCAGGTGTGGATCCTTCTCTACAGGTAGATCACCGAATCCAGGCGTCCACCCAGCCTGTCCTGCCCACCTCCAAACACAACAAACCCCGAGCGACGAACTCTCGGGATGAGCGCTTCAGATCAGGTCAGAGCTGATCTGCTTAATTTGATTTAAGGCTAAAAGAGTGAGATAATTACATTTTACCTGTGTTGAAATAAGTGGAATTAATTAGTGGAGATTGAGAGGGTTGGGTTTGGAGATTCTACAGGTTCTGTATGGATCCTGCAGCACATTTACCTACAGATGTTGCTACAGCTGGGCCTGTAGATCCTGTAGCTCTACACTCGTAGGTTGAAGCTGAAGCTGTATCCCAGCTGCTCCATAAATAGCCGGAATAATTATCCCTCCTCTACCAAACTTTACAGTTCTCCTCACATTCACCAAACCCAGGTTTATCCAGCAGACTACCATTTAAGAAAACATGACTTTTCTCCATTTGAGGTGTGAATTACACCACTCCATCCAATATTCTACACTGTGTTTCTTAGAACCCCATGCTCTGTAAATTTGCATACATGGTCTGACACTATGTGGCTGTAAGTTGCAGTGGTAAAGGTGGAATATCTTGGAGGCAATATTGTCTGTTGTTTCACTAAAAAGCTCTATAGGTCCAGTAAATAACCAGAAATGGTACAAAATTCAGTGTACAAAATTTTGTGATAAACTGCCAGGGCCTTTTTTTATGGAAAACAAATGAACTAAAAACTGAAGAAAATTTAATTTAGGAAAATAGTATATTTTGTATATTGTAAAAGTATATTATATTGTAAGGAAAATATAGTTAAAAAAGAGGAAGTAAAGAGGGAGCAACAGATTATAGCTGGTCTGTATAGAAATAATCAGCTTTGGAAATATATTTTTTAAAATGTTAAATTTCCAAATCCTTTGTCTGTAGTAAAGCAGTTATAATAACTAGAACAAGACACGGATAAAACACAGAGAACTCTGTAACTATTAAAAGTAGAAGTTCTTTCTTTTCTTTAGAGAAATTACAGATACAGAAGTCAGAGAGCGGTGAGTACTGTTTCCTACACCTTCAAATAAAGACTCTTAGAAACTGGAGTTAAAAACTGCTACAGGAAGACGTCTGGCTGACCCACATGGAAACAGCAGCTTTAGCCTTTAGCTCAGATTAGCATGATTAAGGACTGAGTCTCAGTTTCAGCAGAGAAGAGAATTAGAATTAGAATTAGAATTAATCTGACAGGAGAAGAACTGCAGTAATAAAGTTATAGATAATATATTGATGTGTGTGTGTGTGTGTGTGTGTGTGTGTGTGTGTGTGTGTTCCTGCAGACCTGCACACTGAAGCAGTTCAGGCAGCTTTGGCGAAGTACAAAGAGAGGAAGATGCCAATGCCCTCAAAGAGACGCTCTGTTCTAGTGCAGTCTTCAGTGGAGGCATGCACACCCCCAGGTAACCACACACACACACACACACACACACACTCATCCACCATCTGCAGCTACTCGTCTTTTAAAGCGCTGTGTACACACTCATCTCAATATTTCTACAGGAAACACTGGAGAAGATCTGCAGGTTTATATTTAGACCCTCAAACCATCCATACGTAAAATTATGTACTTAATAACCCCACCTACCTACCTGCTAGTGAGCTACCACATCATGTGGGAGACTGGGGTTCAATTCCCACTCTGGGTGACTGAATGCTGTTCTACACCTATTAAAAGTCCTTGGGCAAGACTCCTAACACTATATCGGTTTTGCTAGTTGAGATCCTCAGACAGTACACAGCAGGATTAACCCACAGACTTTGTCTGAGGGAGGGATCTATACCTACTGACTGTGCCAAGTCAGCAGACGAGAGAGATGTAGGAACTTCAGACAATGGGTTTTGTGCTTCTATCATTTAAAATAACAGTGAATAATAGATAAAAATAGATAAGAAAAAGTAATAATAATAAAAGAAGATAATAAGAAGATAAGAAACAGTTAAAATTAAACTAAAACTATCTTTTACATAGTACAAAAACTGATATAAAAATACAAATAATAATAATAATAAATTAATAATAATAATTAGAGTGAGAGTGATTTTGTGTAAAGAACTTCATGAAAATGTTTTGTATAGCCCATAGACAGAGAAACAAAAATAAATCAGTTGTGATAAGCATTTTAAGAAGCTTCGTTATCTAGCAGAGGCCTGTGATTGGCTGGAAACAACTCCATTATAGCACATCATTTTCTTGGCTGATTGCACCACCACTGACGTTAAACCATCGTGTTGTTTTCTGGCCTCTGTTCTGACCCTGGATACAGTCTGCAGGAGGAATTCATGAATAGTTTTATAAATAATAAAATCTCATTATTTTACAGTGAAAATGAGCTGATTCTCTTTTTCTCCAGCTCTGTTCCCAGGCCACCTGCCCACTCGCCTTATATAACTTATATAACATATAGAAACAGTGCGCTTCTTCTCTGTCTATCTGACCCCAGATCTGCTCTGGGAGTTACTGTTATGTTAATAGAGTCTTCAGTGAGTTCATCCAGTGCAAAATTACCACAAATAAGAGTTTGCAAAGTTTGTGGAGACTGTTTTCTCAGGGAAATTCATCTTAATTAAGGTTAAATTCAGATAAACAGATTAGCTTAAATTAAGCTAAATTCAGATAAACACTTTACATAACATCGTGACTCACTTTTAGCATGCTTTTGTATTATTTGTATTTTTACTTGGGTCTCTCTGCCCCTATAAATCATACCAACACTCCAAACACATCTGTTTTCTATGAATCAGCCGAAAAAATGTAGGGTCTGGAATCATTTGCCTCTAAAAGCCGTTTATTTGGATGCTCCTCCCTTGTTGTGACGTCACAATAAGAAAACCTGCATAGAACCACCTTGGCTCCACCCCTCACCCATCAACCCCCACTAGAACCCCGCCCACTAGATCTTCAGTTGAAGAAACGACATTTCAATTGGTTCTGCTGATTAAGATCCTCAGACAGTGCACGGCAGGATTAGCCAGCAGACTTTGTCTGAGGGAGGGATCTATACCTACTATCTGTGGCGAGTTCATCAAGTGCAAACGTACCACAAATAAGTGTCCAGGTCCACCAGCTGATTATCTGAAAAAAGCAACAAAAAAAAAACAATATAACAGTCTAACTAAAATGAAGGAACCAGAATGTAACATAGACACAGAGGGACCAAACTGTAAATAATAGAGATATCTATGGAGATTATCATTTATCATTATTATATCACCGATTATCATTTAATGGTTACTTTAAAATTCTTCTGACTTGATAAAGTGTCAAGTATTGATTTCTTGGCTTAAAGTTTGGTTCTAATATGTACTAATATGGAATAGTGCAGCGATACCAGAGTATTTTATTTCAAAGTGATACAGTACCAGGAGGTTTTTAATAGTTCTTAAAGGAATAATTAATTTAAAAGCTATTTATGGAACCAAAATTGATTCCTCTATGGTGTACAACACCAAGTAACCAAATAATAAATAAACCCATTTTTAAGAGTGTAAATAGTAGAGATTTTAATGGGTATATGCAGAAATTTTACCAGCACAGTACATTTTATTTATATTATTGATTGTGCAAGTGGTGCATTGGCCCGGTTGTGGTGATTAGATCAGTGTGTAACTGTGAGATATGGTGAACTCCTGGTCTCCGCTCTGCTCCGGTCTTTGTTTAATGAAGTAAAGAGCAGCTCTAGGCTGCCAGGCTGAGGATAATCTCCTCTCCAGGGTCTGGGCTAATGGCACCCAGTGAAGGGTTAACAGGATTAGGGGTTCAGGGGTTGGGGGGTGAGCAGGCGGGGGGTCGCCGTGGTGTTCTGGTGACTCATTCACAGCCTTTCGGGGATTGTTTCACAGTCTGCTGATCCCATTGTGCTTAGAAAAGTGATACAGACACACCCGACCAGACTAAACGCTGTGATTAGAGGAGAGACGGAGTGATGTGGAGATCCAGCTGGACTCCAGACGCTCCCCAGCCTTCACCCTGGACTCAAAGTACAGTATATTCCATACAGTGATGGTACAGTTAATTAAAAAAAAATAATAATCTCTTATTCTGATTACTAATTACTCCTTTAAAAAGTAACTTTATTGAGTACATGATTTTTAAAAATTAGATTACAAGTTGCTTTATTACATTACATTACATTAGATTTGGCAGACGCTTTTGTCCAAAGTGACTTACAATAGTCAAGTACAAAAGTAACAGAAGGTAAAGGTAAAAATATCTTTAGACAGGGCCTAAAGGAGGTCAAAGGGGAATAATAGGATAGAGGAGTGAAGGAGAGGAAGAAGGAAATGAGGTTAGAAGTAGTTAGTGTGTTAGAGGTGTTAGGAGAGTAAGTGCTCTTTGAAGAGCTCTGTCTTCAGGAGTTTATTAAAGATAGTGAGAGATTCTCCTGATCTGGTAGTAGAAGGTAGTTAGTTAGAGGTGTTAGGAGAGTAAGTGCTCTTTGAAGAGCTCAGTCTTCAGGAGTTTCTTAAAGATAGTGAGAGACTCTCCTGATCTGGTAGTAGAAGGTAGTTAGTTAGAGGTGTTAGGAGAGTAAGTGCTCTTTGAAGAGCTCTGTCTTCAGGAGTTTATAAAAGATAGTGGGAGACTCTCCTGATCTGGTAGTAGAAGGTAGTAAGTTAGAGGTGTTAGGAGAGTAGGTGCTCTTTGAAGAGCTCTGTCTTCAGGAGTTTATTAAAGATAGTGGGAGACTCTCCTGATCTGGTAGTAGAAGGTAGTTAGTTAGAGGTGTTAGGAGAGTAGGTGCTCTTTGAAGAGCTCTGTCTTCAGGAGTTTATTAAAGATAGTGAGAGACTCTCCTGATCTGGTAGTAGAAGGTAGTAAGTTAGAGGTGTTAGGAGAGTAGGTGCTCTTTGAAGAGCTCTGTCTTCAGGAGTTTATTAAAGATAGTGAGAGATTCTCCTGATCTGGTAGTAGAAGGTAGTTAGTTAGAGGTGTTAGGAGAGTAAGTGCTCTTTGAAGAGCTCTGTCTTCAGGAGTTTCTATTACGTAATTATAATTTTTTATATTATTTTGATAATACTCGCTTTATTGGAAGCTTAAAAGTGCTGTACGACAACTGATATACTTAAAAAAGCATTAAGTACCTTTAATATTTATATGTTATTCATTTATTACATGTATTAGTATTTTCTTAGTATTTTTTTTTATTCAGTCTCAGTCGGAATTTGAAAATATAGTCAATATTTACAGTATGTTGAAAATTCAAGGAAGAGGTTTGTGTTTTGTGTGTTTTTCGGGATACTTTTGAAAATGTACTGTGTTGTAAACATCGGTGGCAACCATAGAGATTGGGCTGGTTTTAGCTTCTGATAGACGGGTTTTAGGATATTTTTGCTTGACCTGGCAACCCGTCTATGGGTGTTGTCTTGTCCCCTATCTGGTGTGTTTACCTCAGGAAGTGTGCACTTTAACAACATGTCAACAAGGAAATTCCACGTCCACAATATTGTGTTGTGTATTGATCATGCCTGATGTTCTCCACAGACACCTCCTCTGCGTCAGAGGATGAGGGGTCGCTACGGCGACAGGGGCGAGTGGCGTCTTCGTCTCCGTACCAGTCTCACCCCACGGTGGAACACTGGTTTAACCGGGTTATCCAGGGCTCCTCCACCTCCTCCTCCGCCTCCTCCACCTCTTCACACCCCGGGGGGCGGAGCCACAACGCCACCGCCAGCTCTGCTGCTACCGTACTCGCTGACCTCATGGCTCACACACAGCTCGGTTAGTAACAGCATCAATCAATCAATCATTTAATCAATCAATCAATCAATCAACCTTTATCTTTTTACTTGGTAATACTTTGTTGCTAGGGCTGCATGTTATATCATTTAAGCATCGTCATGTGCAATAATAACATTGCAGGACGTGCAATTAAATCAAACACTTCACGTTGCATATATTTTTTTACATTAAGTTTTAATTGGATTTTATTCTGATTTTTCTAGCTTTTAATTAGATCCTTCTTATTATTTATTTATTATAACTGTTTTATTATTTGGTTCTGATTTTATTATTACCCGATTATTATCTTATTTTTATGTTTCTAGCTTTTAATTAGACCTTTTATTTGATCTTTTTGCTTTTAATTGCATTTTTATTCTATCATAATTTTCATTCATTTCTTTTTGAGTGTTATATTTTATTAATGTTCATGTTGCGTGCTTGTGTGCTATTTCTTACTCTCTTTATCCCTACATAAAGCGCTTTGAGCTGCATTTATATGTATAAAAGGCCCTATATATAAATAAAGTTTATTATTAATATTATTATTAGGTTTGTGTATGTTATATTAGAAGAAATAGAATCATTTAAATTAAAATTGGACACACAAACTATTATTCACAGGAGACAGATGTGTTATGTTCATTTAAGGAGGGAGAACGCTGGTTCGAATCCCAGTTATGCAGCTTGCCATCAGCTACCGGAGCCCTGAGAGAGGACAGTTGGCCCTGCCCTCTCTGGGTGGGTACAGTAGATGGCGCTCTTTCCACTCATCACTCCTAGGGAGATGTGGATCAGCACAAGGCTGTGTCTGTGAGCTGATGTATCAGAACCACCAAAGAACGCTTTCCTCCGAGCGTTAGCTCTGTGATGCTACTCGGCATAAAGAGGTTCTAAAAGAGGTGGAGTCTGGCTTCACATGTATCGGAGGAGGCGTGTGCTAGTCTTCTGAACCCTCCTGGTGTTCGTTCCACTTCACAGCTATGTGCTGCTTTCTTTTGGTCTATCACTTAAAATCTCATTAAAACACATTTTTACAAGTTTTTTTCATTCTAAGGTTAGAAAATGTTCATGTTTGAGGGGTAAAAATATTTTTGCAATTCACATTCTGCATTATTGAAAAACGTGAGTGTGAAAAATGTCTATTTGTGAGTTTTGGGATGGTTTATGAATTTTTCTTTGTTAATTTTAGATAACCACTGCGCTCCTCCGGACGTGACGGGTCTGTCCGAGCGTTCACAGGTAGCATCAGTCAGAGGGCTCACCCGCGGATACACACACACCAGCAGCACCATGGAAACGGCTGACGGTGAGTGCCAGCATCACACCCTGTAGCCACGGCAACAGTGCACTTTCCCCGGTGACACCCGCGTGCATCACAGCCAATCGACTCTCAGCCAGGAAAACTTTCACTTCCTGTCAGCAACAGGACTTCATTTCAAACTCAGCCTGCGTATACACACACACGCACACACACACACACACACACACACACACATACACACACGCAGGGAGATTCATAGCTACATTCACTCTTGTGACTCATATATCATCTCTCAGTGAATGTGAGCAATGAGCCACTTCAGATTCTTACATATTTATTTCTATGTCACATTAATTTATTTTCTGACAGATCATTTTATATTAATTTTATAGGTTTATATCATTGTGTATATCTGTGTACAGCAGTATTATTTGATTGTGCATGTGTGTGTGTGTGTGTGTGTGTGTGTGTGGTAGTGTAAACGAGTTCTGTGCTGCACAATGAGGACAATAACAGTAGAAAATAGATTAAATTTGCAATAAATTATTTAAAAAATGAAGAGACACAGATAGAGATATTTGAGTTAAATGTATAAGTATACGGACGGAAGGATTGGGGCACCAGTTCATAAATCAAGGTTTATAAAAACAGCGACAATCTCTCTCTACACTAAAAACAACAATCACCAGTTGAGAATATAATAGTAATAATATTGTATAAACGGTATTATAACAAGCCCCTGATTGGATGGTGCTTATTGTGTTTTTATAACACAACGTATAATGTTAATTTAATTTTTTTAAATTATTTGTCTTTTAGGGACCACTTTAAAATAAGAGTACCTTTGTAAAGGATTTATAAATGGTTTGTAAATAAGCAGTAAAAACACATCAATTAAAAAGCAACAGTGGCAACTTAGTCATTTAATTTATGGTAAATAGTTAAACATACTTATAAATATATTAATATGGCAGGTTTAATGCTGATTGATGGAAAACACAAAGTAAGATCAGTATTTAAGAAGATCTGAGGTTTGACAGTTTAAACAAGTGTAGAATCACTGCTTTGCTATTTTTCAGCTCACTGTTGTCATTTCTATTTATGTTATATATTAATGGGCTTTAAATTATTAGCAATTTGTAACCAATAATAAATCCTTATAATTAATAATCCTTTATAAACCATTCATAAACCCTTTATAAACGTAGTCTTATTTTGAGGTGTTACCGTCTTTTATTAAGTTATCATATTATTCTGGAATAGGGCTGCACGATATTAAATAATGCATGGTCCATGACGTCATTAGCCCCGCCCCAAACCAAGCAGTGTCTCATGTCCGGATCAATCAAGAGCTCAATCAAGAATCAGCGCAGAGCTCTCAAAAGCTGAGGAAAACAGCAAAACAACAGTAATCTGCCCTTTAATCAGCATGTAAATGTCTTTTTTAAAGATAAATAAGAGCGTTTGTTTTTCTGGTATTAAAAGTGTGAATTCAGCTGTAACTGGAAATATCTGCACTGCAAAACTGTGCTGGACTGAGGAGCACAGCTTTCCACACGTGCTCACATTTACAAGCACGTGCCCAAGTTTGTGGATGGAGGCCATGCGTGAGGTTACCTTGTGTTTACTCCTGCCACCCCTCCCCCTTGCGCTTCTCAGGCAGCAGCAGCCTGTCACTCACACAGACACAGAGACAGTGCTGTGTACCTACTTCTTGTGTGAAGAATCATTGCAGAAAACATTGCAACATGATGTGTTTGATTTAATTGCCTGCAATGTGACTATTGCACATGCACACATCTCAATGACGATGTTTAAACGATATATCGTGCAGCCCTGTTGTCAAATCTTCTCTGAAAGCAGTGTGTAGGTGAGCAGGGCAGGTGAGACCCCCCTGTATTACAGTCATGCCTCTGGCTAAAATCTCCCATGATGCTCTGAATGTCACTGTGTTGATTCTCACACTCTCTCCCTCAGGCAGTGATGCAGGTGACGGCGGGGCTGTGGATGGTATTTATACTCGTTTATTAAATCTCCCTCTTCCCCTGCAGTGTTCCTGTACCTGTGTGTCTATCTCACCTTTACACTCTCAGTCCAGGTAAACCCAGGCTCTGCGCAGATCTCAGATACACTTCAGGATGCCCCACAGGTGCTCAGTTGTGTTTAGGTCTTTAGGACATGCTTGTGTTTGTTGTGTTTGGGGTCATTATTATGCAGTGTATCTGTGCAGAGTTTGGGAACAGGGACTGAATGTTTGCCTTTTATTTATTTACCTGTGTATCTACACTCTCTCCACACTTTGTGGTCACTGTGTTGTTGCTGTAAATCGATGGACAGTGTGTCTAAAGTTTTTCTGTTTTTCTACTGTTTAAATGTAATTATTTAATGAATTATTGATTATAAATATAATGCCAAGTATTGGCACCTCGTGTAAAACATGGGAAAAAGCTGTAAAAACATTTTTATTAATTATCCTTTTAATCTAACTTTTATTTAACATGCAGGAATTAGTGTACATAGTGTATTAAACATTAAGCTCCTGCTCTCAGCTTCCAGTTTCTGATAGGTTACCATGGGAACTGTGAACCATAGGATTTATTTTGGCTTATGATACCACTGTATGTTTACATACATGGATGTGTGTGTGTGTTTGTGTGTGTGTGTGTGTGAGGATGAGTTTATATGATTATGGTGAAGCTTCATTGATTACTGTATTATCAGTATAGTATTTATTAATAGGGTGAAAACACAAACAGCAAAAATGTGTGTGTGTACTGTCTCGTTATTTTGAGATACTAAGTCGTTATTTTGAGATACTAAGCCATTATTTTGAGACAGTATCTTATTATTTTGAGTGAGTAAGTCCTTATTTTGAGATAGTAAATAATTATTATGAGATACTATCTTGTTATTTTGAGATACTAGGTTATGTTGAGATACTGTCATTATTTTGAGATAATAAATCATTATTTTGAGATACTGATTATTTTGAGATAATACTTATTTACAGCCTTCCTGCTCCATCTCATCTCATCTTATCGCCGGGACACATAAGTCACCACAAGCCAGCTGACAGCTTAAAGACATTGGACATCACTCTGTCTCTATCTCTCTCTCTCTCTCTTTCTCTCTCTCTTTTCTCATCTTCAGCCCCTAATGTTTTCTCCTCTGCCAGCATGCCTGAAGTCGCCTCTCATTTATTGTCTCCTCCTGCCGGTCTGTGTTCAGTCTGTGACCTACATTCGTCCTACATCTCTACAGGATCTGCTGGAACACATACATATATATCAGATTCACTTGCACAGTAGGACTGCATAATAATGATTATTTTGGTAGTCGAATAATCTGGCGATTATTTTCCCGATTAATCGATTAATCAGTGATTATTTTTGCCATGCCCTCTATCTCTGTTTGCTGTGGGTACGGCTCCTGCTTCTATCTTTCTCTGTCTTCGCTTCACATCGATAGAAACAGCTGAACAAGGGATTTAAATGCCCTTTAAATGTCCAGAACACTGTCCTTTAAACGTGGAAAGTGCTGATCTTTAGTGAGGAAATGTGTAATCTGTGTAGTCGACAATAAACCTTCAGAGTCGAAAAAAAATGATAAACAACATTGTCGATTACATTGACTAATCGTCGCAGCCCTAGTGCACATATTTAATAGCATGTTAAAAGCTAATCAAAATGAGTGTGTTTACATGCACTTACTAATAATCTGATCACTGCAGAACTATGGGTTTGATCAGTAATCCATGCGATCAATGCATTTACATTAATTCGGATAATGATACAATCAGAAAAGTCAGGCAATAATCATATTTTCGCATTGCAACCAGCCAATATATAAATATTATATAAGCCCAATTGGTACTTTTGGCAGTGTGGGCAGTGTGCCAATTCCTGCTGGAAAATGAAATCCACATCTCACCATCCAAACCATCACTCTCCATCGTCTCTACAAATTTACTGATGATAAGTGATGGTTTGGAGAGACATGTCTGTCATCTGCTGGTGTTGATCCACTGTGTTTTATTATCAAGTCCAAAATCTTACAGCACTTCATGCTTCCCTCTGCTGCTGACTCTAACTTTTATGAAGTTGCAGATTTCATTTTCCAGCAGGACAAGAAATAAATACTTAAAATAGATCAATCTGTGTGCAATACATTAATCTATTAATCTGAAAGCAGTGTGTAGGTGAGCAGGGCAGGTGAGACCCCCCTGTATTACAGTCATGCCTCTGGCTAAAATCTCCCATGATGCTCTGAATGTCACTGTGTTGATTCTCACACTCTCTCCCTCAGGCAGTGATGCAGGTGACGGCGGGGCTGCGGATGGTATTTATACTCGTTTATTAAATCTCCCTCTTCCCCTGCAGTGTTCCTGTACCTGTGTGTCTATCTCACCTTTACACTCTCAGTCCAGGTAAACCCAGGCTCTGCGCAGATCTCAGATACACTTCAGGATGCCCCACAGGTGCTCAGTTGTGTTTAGGTCTTTAGGACATGCTTGTGTTTGTTGTGTTTGGGGTCATTATTATGCAGTGTATCTGTGCAGAGTTTGGGAACAGGGACTGAATGTTTGCCTTTTATTTATTTACCTGTGTATCTACACTCTCTCCACACTTTGTGGTCACTGTGTTGTTGCTGTAAATCGATGGACAGTGTGTCTAAAGTTTTTCTGTTTTTCTACTGTTTAAATGTAATTATTTAATGAATTATTGATTATAAATATAATGCCAAGTATTGGCACCTCGTGTAAAACATGGGAAAAAGCTGTAAAAACATTTTTATTAATTATCCTTTTAATCTAACTTTTATTTAACATGCAGGAATTAGTGTACATAGTGTATTAAACATTAAGCTCCTGCTCTCAGCTTCCAGTTTCTGATAGGTTACCATGGGAACTGTGAACCATAGGATTTATTTTGGCTTATGATACCACTGTATGTTTACATACATGGATGTGTGTGTGTGTTTGTGTGTGTGTGTGTGTGAGGATGAGTTTATATGATTATGGTGAAGCTTCATTGATTACTGTATTATCAGTATAGTATTTATTAATAGGGTGAAAACACAAACAGCAAAAATGTGTGTGTGTACTGTCTCGTTATTTTGAGATACTAAGTCGTTATTTTGAGATACTAAGCCATTATTTTGAGACAGTATCTTATTATTTTGAGTGAGTAAGTCCTTATTTTGAGATAGTAAATAATTATTATGAGATACTATCTTGTTATTTTGAGATACTAGGTTATGTTGAGATACTGTCATTATTTTGAGATAATAAATCATTATTTTGAGATACTGATTATTTTGAGATACTATCTCATTTTGTGATACTACCTTATTATTTTAACATAGTCATCATTGTTAGATACTCTCATTATTTTAAGATAATAGCTGATTATTTTGAGATATTATCTCATTATTTTGAGACAGTAATTCATTATTTTGCGATACTACCTTGTTATTTTGACATAGTAAGTCATTATTTTGAGATACTCTCTCATTATTTTGAGATAGTAATTCATTATTTTGAGATACTACCTCATTATTTTGACATAGTAAGTCATTATTTTGAGATACTCTCATTATTTAAGATACTAGCTGATTATTTTGACATACTATCTCATTATTTTGAGATAGTATTTCATTATTTTGCGATACTACATCATTATTTTGACATAGTAAGTCATTATTTTGAGATACTCTCATTATTTTGAGATAGTAATTGATTATTTTGAGATACTACCTCATTATTTTGACATAGTAAGTCATTATCTTGAGATACTCTCATTATTTAAGATACTAGCTGATTATTTTGAGATACTCTCTCATTATTTTGACATAGTAAGTCATTATTTTGAGATACTCTCATTATTGTGAGATAGTAAGTCATTGTTTTGAGATACTACCTTATTATTTTGAGTCAGTCTACTAGTATCTAAAAATAATGACAGTATCTCAAAGTAAAAGCTTAGTATCTCAAAATACTTCTATAAAATCTCCTCTGGACAGTAGAGACAGTTACTCCAACAAAATCAGAGAAAACAATGAATAAACTGGTGTCCCAATACTTTTGTCCGTGGTGTATTTGTGTGTTTGATAAGGGTAATGTTAGCTGATGTATTAAGTATTATACTGTATGTAATAATTGTTATAATTCACTGTTTAATATCTATATGATAGCCGAGTCTTCAGCCTGCAGTCACTTATTTCACGAATAGGCATCAGCCTGGTCCAATCAGAGTGTCCAAGAGCACTAGGGGCGTGGTCACCTGTTCACCATAAACAGACAAACGCCCCACCCTTCACCTTTACAGTGATTTTCCAGACCATCGACCAATCCCCCCCCCCTCCCTCCGTTTGATTGACAGATCATTGTGTGATGCTGTCATCACCGACCCTCCATAGTGACCTGTCTTTTGTTTCCATATCATCATCTCTCCATTCGTTTTTATCTCCTCCATCCTCTCTCTCTCTCTCTCTCTCCCTCGTGCTGTCTCTGTCTCTCTCTCTCCCTGTCTGTCTGTCTCTCACACTAAGGTGTCCCCGTGAACAGTCGTGTCTCGTCTAAAATACAGCAGCTCTTGAACACGCTGAAGAGACCAAAGCGTCCGCCGCTGCGCGAGTTCTTCCTGGATGATTTCGAGGAGCTCCTGGATGGTAGGTTCATAATGATGTAGAGGGGCGGGGCATTATGAACCTACGATCTGGACGGTTTGTTCATAATGCCCTTACGCTACGGCTGCAAATTCATGCCTGGGAAGAAATGATAAAATTACAAATTTAAAGAGAAATAAAGAAAATCAAGTTTTTTATAAATCAGTGTGGCACTTTTTACTGTGCTATTTTTGTGAATTTATACAGTATCAGGCTAATAAAATGAAGTGTCAATCAATAAATTCTACTTTTTCTTCTTCATTGAGAAGAAGATTTTAATAGTGGACATACAGTACCATTTATGCTCTTCATTGTAGATTAATACTAAAGTCATCCAAACTATGAAAAAAAAACATTAATAAACAAAAAAATCTAAAACATGAATTTTATTTTTTCTTATTCTTAAGACTTTAAAAGTGGACGTACAGTACACTACAGTACAGTACAGTGAAACAGTGAAAAGTTTGGACCCAACCTAAATTCCAATTTTTTTATTTATTTATTTATTTATTTTTTCAGATACTCTCATTATTCTGAGATTTTATCTCATTATTTTGAGATAATAAGTCATTATTTTGAGATACTAAGTCATTTTGACATACTATCTCATTATTATGAGATACTATCTCATTATTTTGAGATACTAGCTGCGGTCCAATCTGAAGGGAGCTGCCCAACTAGGCAGCATTTTCAGGCAGCATAGGCGCGCTCCCGAGAAAAGGACTGTCCCATTCGGAAGGTGGCATGTGCTGCCTACCTGGGCAGCTGCCTTATTTTACCCCGATTCTGAAGGCAGCGTGAGATGTATCCTTCATGGCGAAGGCAATCCCATGATGCATTTCACCAGCTCAGAGTTCCAGCGCTCAGATTTAAAAACATGGCGGACGGAGCCGGCATTGCGAGGGAGTTTCTGTACGAATGTAAGTAATTCCCTCCTGTATTTCCACTCACCGCTGCGTGGGTTTATCAAACTAGCATATTTTAGACTGTTTTAAGTTGTTTTCCATCGTTGTTTTCGCCTGTACTTCATTTAATGTAAGACCTGACCGGCGGAAGCTACCGTTAGCTTATCGCGCTAATTTACCGGGTAAGCTAACACGCATCTAGCCGACTTACAGAGTACCAAACGCGGCTGCAGCGCTGAGGAAACCCCCGCTAGGAAACAAAGACACCCTGGCCGTCCAGTATAAAAAGTTTTAACTGTTTTAAGTCACTGTTACGTGTAACTAAGTGATTTACTGTGTAAATAGTGTAACACTGTAGAATAACCTGTAATTCAGTGATTTAATGTGTAAATAGTTTAATTGTTAGAGGGAATAACTAGAGTTACCTGTAACTGAGTGATTTACTGTGTAAATAGTGTAATTATGAGCGTGTTCTCCATAAACCGCTGTTACTAATTCAGATTTATTTTTTCCACAGGGATGAACGTGGGCCGGGGAAGGTGAACTCTGGTCAGACCGGCTGGAGGCAGCGTTAGCTCCCTTTATGAATATATATATATTTTTTCTTTGAATGTAATAAAGTTTTCTCTCTTAACATTATTATTTTTGCTTGCTGTGTTTTATTGTCACTATGCTTATTGTAGTATCACATCTCAAGTAGTGGGTATGGGTAAATAAAAAAAAAATAAAGTTTATGAATCATGTGTTTTATGCAACTAAAAGATAAAGATATAATAAAAATTAGCTGACTGTGTATGAATGTACTATTGTGTGAAACGTAGCTTAGTTTGATAATTTAGCTCTGGCTCATACAAAATATTTATTATATTATGGTTTAATTACTCATGCATTTCTACAAAGCATCTAATCAAAAATAAAATAAATGCATACATAAAACTGACCATACTCTGAGAATGAAGTGAGGAAAAGTGTATAATTAAAGTAAATCATGAATATTTAAATATCTGTAATATTTGGATGAGTAAAAGAGAAATAGCTGCCGCTGCATTGAGATTTATCCCGAGGTCATTAACTTTAGTTATTTATAAACAAGCTCACGGGCACAGCGCGCTAGACGTGATGACGTATGCTGACTCCAGAGCGTGTCCCGAACGCGCTGCCTTATAAGATCCCTTATGGGTGAAAATGCTGCCGAACGAGGGAGCTGCCTTTGAAGGCAATGACTACCTAGGCAGCTCCCTTCAGATTGGACCGCAGCTATTGTCTCATTATTTCAAGATACTATATCTTTATTTTGAGATACTTATTATTTTGAGATAGTAAGTAATTATTTTTGAGATACTCTCATTATTATTTTGAGATACTAATTCATTAGTTTACTTTTTCTTCTTCTTAAGACTTTAAAAGTGGACATACAGTACCAGTGAAAAGTTTGGAACCAACCTAAATAATTTTATTTTTGTATATATATATATATATATATATATATATATATATATATATATATATTAAAAAAACAAACCAGAAGTTTTGAACATCTCTGCTGGATTTTCTCAGTCAGTTTTATGAGGTAGAATCTCCTGGAATTCAGGCTTTCAGTTAACAGCTGTGCTGAACTCATCAAGAGTTAATTACTTGAATTTCTTGTCTCTTAATAAAGTGTTTGAGAGCATCAGTTAAAGTAAAGTAGTGAAGAGGTAGAGTTACAGGTATACAGTGAATAGTGAATATTTGAGTAATGTTCGAATCCAGATTATGAGAAGCAACAAATACAGTACTCAACTAAGTAAAGAAAAAAAATATTTTTTAAGAAAATGTCAAAAAGCACAGTTAATGCAAAAAAAGAAGAATTTCAAGAACTTTAAAAAAAATCTTCAAGTGTAGTCCCTGCAAAGATAATAAAAAATGTTAGAATGATGAAACTGGCACTCATCAGGACCACCTGGTGAGGAAAGGAAGAGCGAGAGTTTCCTCTGTTGTACAGGATAAGTTCATCAAAATGACCAGCCTCAGAGTATTTTTGGTTTGTTTAACACTGTTTTTAAGTTACTACATGATTCCTTATGTGTTCCTTTATAATCTGATAGATCACTTCACTATTCATTTACAAACTTTTAAATGGTACTGTTTGTGTCCTTTAACATTAACATTAGCTGGACAACTAAAATAAAAACAGCATTGTTTATCAAGACCTATCAATTCATTTTTATTTATTTTTCATTTATTCCTTTTGAATTATATGTAATTTTTTCCATCTCAGCAAATTTTGGGTCACTGATTCATAAATATAAATACAAATATCATGGTAAAACATTGGCTGACACTTTTCTCCCAGTGCATCAATTAAAACTCATATCGCTAATCACAAATATATAGTTATATAGAGTGAAAGGAAGGTAACGTGCTCATGCGAGGCTAATTTAGCTTCCTGACGCCGTCCTGCTTAACCTGCACCCATAACCCGCCTTCGTCCTGAAGCTCTGCTTTCTGGCTGCGCAGGATAATAATCCCCTTTAATGCTGCATTTATCTGAACCTAGAGCCACGTTCTTCTAGTGCTTCTAGTGCTTTATCGCCGTAGTGTGTGTGTAGTGTGTGTGTAGTTGTGTGTGTAGTTATGCTGAATGTGTGTAGTATAGTTCAGGTTTGTGCTAATCAGTGTGTGTGTTTGCATGTGTTAAAGTTTAGATGGAATGGTAGAGGTTGTAGAGTATAGTTAGTGTAAGCTCTGTGTTTGTGTGTTTGTGTGTGTGTGTGTGTGTGTGTGTGTGTGTGTGAGCTTAGATCTAAAAAAAAATTTAAAAACTACAGTCCGACTCTGAGCCCATATGCTGTCAATATGAGCCCAAGCCTGATTTAAACCCCACATTATTTCAGTAAGATGGCCTCTATTTTTGGCCATTTCAGTCAAAATTGTAGAAATCTAAACTAACTGTAAATAAACCACTTTAAATACTGAAATAAACGGTTTTCAGGGGATAAATCTGTGTAGATTTCCTTTTTTCTTTTCTTTTTTTTTTAAGAATTAAAGTTTTGTTTACTTCGTCGCCCCCCAGCGGCAAGACCTGCAGAATTACAAGGGTCCCCTATTTTACATTCTGCTTAAAAAACCCTAAATTAACTAGAATATATAAAAACGTAAGCTTGTATTTTAATAATAACAACTCTTAACCTGATATTGGTGGCTGATAGTGTGTGTAATTATGCATATTTTTGAATCGCTGGGCTTTTTTTTTTTTATTTGTGGGACCATTTGGATTGTATTTGGTTTGTAAAGGCCTCCGCATACTTCCAGCGAAACTAAATTCGTGAACTTCGAGGGATTAGTTTACAATATAATATAGAATAGTATGATATACAGCTCTGGAAGAAATAAGAAACCACCTAAAAATGATGAGTTTCTTTGATTTTACCAAATTGAAAACCTCTGGAATATAATCAAGAGGAAGATGGATGATCACAAACCATCAAACCACCAAACTGAACTGCTTGAATTTTTGCACCAGGAGTAAAGCAGCATAAAGTTATCCAAAAGCAGTGTGTAAGACTGGTGGAGGAGAACATGATGCCAAGATGCATCAAAAAACTGTGATTTAAAAACAGGATTATTCCACCAAATATTGATTATTTCTGAACTCTTAAAACTTTATGAATATGAACTTGTTTTATTTGCATTATTTGAGGTCTGAAAGTTCTGCATCTTTTTAGTTATTTCAGTCATTTCTCATTTTTATATATTTTTTTATTTGTAATTTGGGAGAAATGTTGTCTGTAGTTTATAGAATAAAACAACAATGTTCATTTTACTCAAACATAAACCTATAAATAGCAAAATCAGAGAAACTGATTCAGAAACTGAAGTGGTTTTCCAGAGCTGTAGTGTAGTATGTTAGTATAGTATGGTTTAGGGTGAATGATGTAGAGTATAGGATATATGGGATGAAGTTTACGGTCTGTGGTTTTAGATTTAGGCTGTATGGTATTAAATGTATGATATATAGTATAGTGTATAAGGACTACAGTATATAGTGTTGGGGTATAGAGTTTTTTCTGGGGTTTTTTGTATTACTGGGATCAGTATGCTCCCCGTCACACTGCAGTGTCATTACCTGCCACTCAAAATAAATCAGCTCTGTTCTGTCCATTCTCTGTGCGTTCACACACACACACACACACACACACACACACACTCTCACACACACTCTCACACACACACACACTCACACGGCCAGTATATACTTATTTACAGCCTTCCTGCTCCATCTCATCTCATCTTATCGCCGGGACACATAAGTCACCACAAGCCAGCTGACAGCTTAAAGACATTGGACATCACTCTGTCTCTATCTCTCTCTCTCTCTCTCTCTCTCTCTCTTTCTCTCTCTCTTTTCTCATCTTCAGCCCCTAATGTTTTCTCCTCTGCCAGCATGCCTGAAGTCGCCTCTCATTTATTGTCTCCTCCTGCCGGTCTGTGTGCAGTTTCACCTCCGAAAAGTATAGTCTGTGACCTACATACGTCCTACATCTCTACAGGATCTGCTGGAACACATACATATATATCAGATTCACTTGCACAGTAGGACTGCATAATAATGATTATTTTGGTAGTCGAATAATCTGGCGATTATTTTCCCGATTAATCGATTAATCAGTGATTATTTTTGCCATGCCCTCTATCTCTGTTTGCTGTGGGTACGGCTCCTGCTTCTAGCTTTCTCTGTCTTCGCTTCACATCGATAGAAACAGCTGAACAAGGGATTTAAATGCCCTTTAAATGTCCAGAACACTGTCCTTTAAACGTGGAAAGTGCTGATCTTTAGTGAGGAAATGTGTAATCTGTGTAGTCGACAATAAACCTTCAGAGTCGAAAAAAAATGATAAACAACATTGTCGATTATATTGACTAATCGTCGCAGCCCTAGTGCACATATTTAATAGCATGTTAAAAGCTAATCAAAATGAGTGTGTTTACATGCACTTACTAATAATCTGATCACTGCAGAACTATGGGTTTGATCAGTAATCCATGCGATCAATGCATTTACATTAATTCGGATAATGATACAATAAGAAAAGTCAGGCAATAATCATATTTTCGCATTGCAACCAGCCAATATATAAATATTATATAAGACCAATTGGTACTTTTGGCAGTGTGGGCAGTGTGCCAATTTCTGCTGGAAAATGAAATCCACATCTCACCATCCAAACCATCACTCTCCATCGTCTCTACAAATTTACTGATGATCAGTGATGGTTTGGAGAGACATGTCTGTCATCTGCTGGTGTTGATCCACTGTGTTTTATTATCAAGTCCAAAATCTCACAGCACTTCATGCTTCCCTCTGCTGCTGACTCTAACTTTTATGAAGTTGCAGATTTCATTTTCCAGCAGGACAAGAAATAAATACTTAAAATAGATCAATCTGTGTGCAATACATTAATCTATGTAACATTTCATTGAAGTAACATTTCAATGATATTATAATTGATGAACAGATTTCTGAGTGTATGTACAGTTGTGGTCAAAAGTTTACATACACTTGTAAAATAACATAATGTTATGGCTGTCTTGAGTTTTCAATAAGTTCTACAACTCTTATTTTTCTGTGATAGAGTGATCGGAACACATACATGTTTGTCACAAAAAACAGTCATAAAATTTGGTTCTTTCATAAATTTATTATGGGTCTGCTGAAAATGTCACCAAATCTGCTGGGTCAAAAATATACATACAGCAACAAAATTTGTCAATTTTGGTGATGTAGCGAGTTGTGTCAATCAAATTAGCTTCATGTCATGGCCTCTTCACTTCTTGTAAGTGATTCTGATTGACTACAGCTGTTGACTTCTCATGAGCCCATTTAAATAGGGCTCATTTGACCCAGTGATTAGACTCAGCTACAAAAGCTACAATGGGAAAGTCAAAGGAACTCAGTGTGGATCTGAAAAAGCGAATTATTGACTTGAACAAGTCAGGGAAGTCACTTGGAGCCATTTCAAAGCAGCTACAGGTCCCAAGAGCAACTGTGCAGACAATTATACGCAAGTATAAAGTGCATGGAACAGTTGTGTCACTGCCACGATCAGGAAGAAAACGCAAGCTATCACATGCTGCCGAGAGGAGATTGGTCAGGATGGTCAAGAGTCAACCAAGAATCACCAAGAAGCAGGTCTGCAAGGATTTGGAAGCTGATGGAACACAGGTGTCAGTCTCCACAGTCAAGCGTGTTTTACATCGCCATGGACTGAGAGGCTGCCGTGCAAGAAAGAAGCCCTTGCTCCAGAAAAGGCACCTTAAGACTCGGCTGAAGTTTGCTGCTGATCACATGGACAAAGATAAAACCTTCTGGAGGAAAGTTCTCTGGTCAGACGAAACAAAAATTGAGCTGTTTGGCCACAACACCCAGCAATATGTTTGGAGGAGAAAAGGTGAGGCCTTTAATCCCAGGAACACCATGCCTACTGTCAAGCATGGTGGTGGTAGTATTATGCTCTGGGGATGTTTTGCTGCCAGTGGAACTGGTTCTTTGCAGAAAGTAAATGGGATAATGAAGAAGGAGGATTACCTCCAAATTCTGCAGGAAAACTTAAAACCATCAGCCCGAAGGTTGGGTCTTGGGCGCAGTTGGGTGTTCCAACAAGACAATGACCCAAAACACACATCAAAAGTGGTAAAGGAATGGCTAAACCAGGCTAGAATTAAGGTTTTAGAATGGCCTTCCCAAAGTCCTGACTTAAACCCCATTGAGAACATGTGGACAGTGCTAAAGAAACGGGTTCATGCAAGAAAACCATCACAATTAGCTGAACTGCACCAATTCTGTCAAGAAGAATGGTCAAACATTCGACCTGAAGCTTGCCAGGAGCTTGTGGATGGCTACCAAAAGCGCCTAGTTGCCGTGAAAATGGCCAAGGGACATGTAACCAAATACTAATGTTGCTGTATGTATATTTTTGACCCAGCAGATTTGGTGACATTTTCAGCAGACCCATAATAAATTTATGAAAGAACCAAATTTTATGACTGTTTTTTGTGACAAACATGTATGTGTTCCGATCACTCTATCACAGAAAAATAAGAGTTGTAGAACTTATTGAAAACTCAAGACAGCCATAACATTATGTTTTTTTACAAGTGTATGTAAACTTTTGACCACAACTGTATATGTGCTCAATAATCGTCTATCGTTAATAATAAATAATAATTTATTAAAATAAACCCACAGTGCTGTTTGAATGTGTTGTCTGTGTCTCATAAACTCTTTCTTGTTCTCCTGAATTGTGTGTGTCTGTGTGATTTTTGAGTTTTTTCTCTTTAATCTCTGCAGTTTTCTTCAGAATTAAGAACATGTCTGTCTGTCTAGATGACTGTCAGTGTCTCTCTGTCTCTCTCTCTCTCTCCCTCTCTCTCTGTTTCTCTCTCTCTCTCCTTCTCTCCAGTCCAGCAGCCGGACCCTAATCAGCCCAAACCGGAGGGGGTGCAGATGAGCCCCCTGCACGGGGAGCCGATGGGCGTGGTGACGAATTGGCCTCCGTCGTTACTGGCGTCTCTGCAGAGATGGGGAACGACGCAGCCGAAAAGCCCCTGTCTCACTGCGCTGGATAACGCCGGCAAACCCATCTACACGCTCACGTATGGTACGACCACGCTAACAACATCTATATACAGCTCTAGAAAAAACTAAGAGAGCACTTCAGTTTCTGAATCAGTTTCTCTGATTTTGCTATTTATAGGTTTATATTTGAGTAAAATGAACATTGTTGTTTTATTCTATAAACTACAGACAACATTTCTCCCTAATTCCAAATAAAAATATTATCATTTAGAGCATTTATTTACAGAAAATGAGAAAAACTTTCAGACCTCAAATAATGCAAAGAAAAAAAGTTCATATTCATAAAGTTTTAAGAGTTCAGAAATAATCAATATTTGGTGGAATAACCCTGGTTGGTTTTTAATCACAGTTTTTTTTTCATGCATCTTGGCATCATGTTCTCCTCCACCAGTCTTACACACTGCTTTTGGATAACTTTATGCTGCTTTACTCCTGGTGCAAAAATTTAAGCAGTTCAGTTTGGTGGTTTGATGGTTTGTGATCATCCATCTTCCTCTTGATTATATTCCAGAGGTTTTCAATTTGGTAAAATCAAAGAAACTCATTTTAAGTGGTCTCTTATTTCTTTTTCAGAGCTGTATATATACATTCAGCTTATTGCTAATTTTATAGCCAGACATTGATATTATCGTAGTACAGTATTCTGATTATTGAAATTCTTTTGTCTCTTAATGTGTTTGAGAGTTTCAGTTGTAAAGAAAAGAACTTAGAAAGTATCCTCGAGTGCAGTCACCGTAAAGATAATCAAAAATGCTATGATGATGAAATTGGCACTCATTAGGACAGCTCCAGGAAAGGAAGAGCAAGAGTTTGTTTTAACACTTTTAAGTTACTACATGATTCTTTATGTGTTCCTTCATAGTCTGGATCACTTTATTATTCATTTGTTTATTATTGTGACACAGGGAAGCTGTGGACCCGCAGTCAGAAGCTGGCGTACACACTGCTCAACAAACTCAGCAGCAGAAACGAACCTCTACTGCGGCCCGGAGACAGAGTGAGATACCTCTTCCCACACAATAACACTTTATAACTGTATAATAACAGATCAGATATCTGTTTCTAACAATGGCCTTCATTACCTGCAGAGAAACTCTTATTAAACCACAAATTCAGAGCATGGAAGCTAATTCAGATCATTTATTTCTGTAATTTAACATGAATTACGTCATACTGTTGTTCTCCTGGATTATACAAACAAACAAACAATTTATTAGTTTTCAATTATTAATGTGTTATTGGAAAATTAACAGTTGCTACAGGAAAATTCTTGCCCACTCCGACGCTAAAATAAAAAAAAAGGTATTGAGAAAAGAAAGAAAAAAATAAATATTCAGCCTCAGTGAAATCTAAGCTTACTATAAATAAACAGAAGCGCTTTACTCACCCAAATAAACAGTTTTTAGGAGAAAAATCTGTGTAGATTAACATCCAGCACTACAGTTGTGTTTACTTATATTACCTTAGATCAACTGGTTTCACCACCCAGCAGCAAAACCTGCTGAATTATAAGGGAAACATGGCGACACCGCTGTTCCTTACTAGTGTCATATAATGCGCCTTATAATCAAGTGCACCTTATAGTGCGAAAAATACGGTAAATTCACTTCAATCCCATAGTATAGTGCTTAAAGTGGGAATAAGTGACAATACCCTCTAATCTACTTGTAAATATATATATATATATATACTGTATATATTTTTTTTGATGCACAAACCTACAAAGGATCCTGACCTTTATTGGCATACACATTTACATGAGAAAATAAAGAAAAAAATAAATATTTTAGCCTTAGTGTGAATCTGGAAATCTAAGCTTACTGTAAGAAAACGGAAGAGCTTTACTCACATAAATGAACAGTTTTCAGGAGAGACATCTGTGTAGATTAACATCCAGCACTACAGTTTTGTTTACTTAGCTTAGATTAACTGGTCTCACCACCACCATCTATCATATGTTTTAGGTAGTTTTAAATTAAGCACATGTCTCTATAATGTATGTTTTTATTTAATATGTGTAAAATATTTAATGTTTGATTAATTTCTGATTTCTACAGGTTGCTCTTGTGTTTCCCAATAATGACCCTGTGATGTTCATGGTGGCGTTTTACGGCTGTCTCCTGGCAGAGCTGGTGCCCGTGCCCATAGAGGTGCCACTCACACGAAAGGTACCCGAATCACTGTCTGAATAAACACCACATAAACCACTGTTATAAACAGTGTAGAGCTGCGGCGCCCTCTACTGTTACACAGCGGTGTTACACCCTGCCTGCTGGAGCCGAGTCCTCAGATAACCCCTCAGCGCTCTCAGAATAAAATAATAAAATCAGTGTGTTTACTGTGAGCTGAACTCTGAAAGAGAGAGAGAGATAAGCTCAGCCCAGTGACTCTATTAATTCATTCATATATTAAGATGATAAGGAATAATTAAGAAGGAGATACGAGATTTCAGCTCTTTTCTGTTTCAGTCAGAGCGGCGCATTAGCATTAAATACAGGCTCTGTCTCTTTAATGTAACCTTGAACAATCAGTCCACCAATCAAAACCAGTCGTTCTGAAATGCTTCTAATTATAAAGTAATTCAGTCGTAATTAAGATCTGTTTGTTGTGCTGATTTACATAATTAACGATTAAGAAATGAATGGATTAAAGGTAGTGAAGCAGTGCTGGTAAGTGTGTGAGTGTGTTAGTGATGCACCAAAATGAACATGTTTGGTCAAAGCAAACAAAAAACAAACAAAATTTATTGCAAAATATTTATTAAATATATATATATATATATATATATTGGACAAATATTGAATGCTGAACGTTTTCATTAGTTTTGCCTCTTTTTTCCACTATTGACGATAAATGGCAAAAAACACACTAAATGAAATGTTTGGCTGAATACATAATTACTTATATCTCTTTTTATTGTCTCTTTCTTTCTCTGTCTTTCTCTATTTTATCTTTCTGTTTCGTCTCTTTGTCTCTCTTCTCCCCCCTTTCTCTCTCTCTTTCTGTCTTTCTTTCTCCCTTTTTGTCTCTCTTGCTCTCTTCCTTTTTTCTGTCTCGCTCTGTTTACTCTCACTTCCGTTTGCTTTCACTCTCTCTTTCTTTCTCTCTCTCTCTTTCTCTCTTTCACTTTCTCTCACTTTTTGTCTCTCTTCTCCTGCATCTGTCTCATAATCTCTTTCTCTAACTCTCTTTACTTTTTGCTCTCACTTTTGCTCGCTCTTACTCTCTCTCACTTTCTGTGTCTCCCTTTTTCTCTCTCTGTCTCTTTTTTATTTTCTCTGTTTACTCTTACCTCCGTTTGCTTTCACTCTCTCTTTCTCTCTCTCTCTCTCTCTCTCTCTCTACTTTTTGCTCTCACTTCTGCTCGCTCTTACTCTCTCTCACTTTCTGTGTCTCTCTTTCTCTCTCTCTGTCCCTTTTATATTTCCTCTCTCTGTTTACTCTCACTCTCACTTGCTTTCACTCTCGTTGTGTCTTTTTGCTGTCCCTTTGTCCTCTCTCTACATCTCTCTATCTTTGTCTCTTTACATTTATTTTCTCTACCTCTGCTCTCTCATTTTGTCTTGACTTTACTTTATTTTTCTCTGTATCTTTCTCTCTCTCTCTCTCTCTATTTTCTCTTTCTCCCTGTATCTCTCTCTCTCTCTCTCTCTTTCTCTCCTTTTTTCTTGCCTTTACTTTATTTTTTCTCTATATCTGTCTCTCTCTGCTCTTTCTATTTTCTCTTTCTCCCTGTATTTCTCTCTCTCTCTCTCTCTCTCTCTCTCTCTCTCTCTCTCTCTCTCTCTCTATTTTCTCTTTCTCCCTGTATTTCTCTCTCTCTCTCTCTCTCTCTCTCTCTCTCTCTATTTTCTCTTTCTCCCTGTATTTCTCTCTCTCTCTCTCTCTCTTTCTCTCCTTTTTTCTTGCCTTTACTTTATTTTTTCTCTATATCTTTCTCTCTCTGCTCTTTCTATTTTCTCTTTCTCCCTGTATCTCTCTCTCTCTCTCTCTCTCTCTCTCTCTCTCTCTCTCTATTTTCTCTTTCTCCCTGTATTTCTCTCTCTCTCTCTCTCTCTCTCCTTTTTTCTTGCCTTTACTTTATTTTTTCTCTATATCTTTCTCTCTCTGCTCTTTCTATTTTCTCTTTCTCCCTGTATTTCTCTCTCTCTCTGTCTCTCTCTCTCTCTATTTTCTCTTTCTCCCTGTATTTCTCTCTCTCTCTCTCTCTCTCTCTCTTTCTCTCCTTTTTTTCTTGCCTTTACTTTATTTTTTCTCTATATCTGTCTCTCTCTGCTCTTTCTATTTTCTCTTTCTCCCTGTATTTCTCTCTCTCTCTCTCTGCTCTCTCTATTTTCTCTTTCTCCCTGTATTTCTTTCTCTCTCTCTCTCTCTCTCTCTCTCTCTCTCTCTCTGCAGGATGCTGGGAGTCAGCAGATAGGTTTTTTGTTGGGTAGCTGCGGGGTCACGCTGGCTCTGACCACAGACGCGTGTCAGAAAGGATTACCCAAAGCTCAGACTGGAGAAGTGGCCACGTTTAAAGGTCTCAATATACAAAAAAACATTTACTACTTATTTATTTTAAAAAAATGTTTTTAAATAATAAATTAAAAAAAAGGTATGGAACCACCATGTGATGGCTTTGCATCTTTTCCAATGGGTATAATTGTCTTGTGCCCAATAATTCCTGGTATAAACTGAATATAATGTCCAGTAAATTAATATATGAGTTTGTATTTATTAAATATTTTAGAAATATCTATGAATCAAAGTTTTATAAGCCAAGAAAGTGGTGATATACTGTTTAAATAATTTACTTGCTCAGGGGCAATTAGCCATCTGGCTAAATCTGGCACATTTACATTATGAAATAATGATGTTGATTTAATGTGTATTTTCCTCTTTATTTAAATAAATAAATCTAAATAAATAAAATAAAATAAAATCAAAAGTTGTTAAGACAATGTCTTATTAAAAGAGTTGCCTGTAATTACTGTAATTAATACTGAAATACTGAACTGAACTGTAATTCGGTGTGTTTAATGCAGGTTGGCCGCGGTTGCTGTGGTTTGTTACTGATGGGAAACACGTGGTAAAACCTCCTAAAGACTGGGTTCCTCTAATCAGAGATGCCAGTAATGAAACCGCTTACATAGAGGTCAGTATTAAACCCCCAAACACACACACACACACACACACTTTTATTATCAGTACTAAACAGATCTCTACATATATTACAGCTACAGTAAAATATAAATATTGTATATCTTTATCTCTCTCTGTCTGCAGTATAAGACCAGTAAGGAGGGCAGCACTATGGGCATCACGGTCTCTCACGCTGCCATGCTGGCTCATTGCCACGCACTGACCCAAGCATGCGGGTACACAGACGGTGAGTGTGTGTGTTTTATAAATCTGAGTTTTACCTTTAAACGAATCACACAAGCTTTCTAATATTGTCTAAACAAAAACATCAGTACAAATATTTCTCTGTTACCACGTTTTTCTGCCACTGAAGCTGAAACCTCTCTGAAATCTCTTGGAAGGACACGCCCAATATGCAAATAGTGTGATTAACATTGCTCCATAGACCCCAATCAAATAAAGGGTCAAACTGAGCATGTGCAGAGTAGTTGGCATGGCCTCGACTAGGGTTCAACTACAATTAGTCAATTTTGTCAACACAGATTATTTATTTGGACCAACTTTTAACAAGAAACTTAATAAAGTACGTTGGGGTGATTAGTTTGCTATATTTTAGGGTGCAATTCAATATTTCTCATTCAGCTTAAAAATCACATTAAGCAGAACTATTTTAAGTTTTGTTTTTTACAGTGTATGAACTGAATATGTTTTAATTTTCATTAATATAAAATATCAGACTGTAGACTGAAAACTGTTTGGGTTTGACATTAAAGGATAAATATGAGACAAAAGATCAACATTTCTGGATCTGATACACAGTTCAGAAGATTTCAGTACCTTCTGTCTGAACCCATTTTCCTTGTGCAAAGGGCCTGATACATTGAAAAACAGCGCTGAATGTCTGAACGCTCTGTTTCAGATTTAGGTTTTATTTGTGCAGACCGTGCTTTTATAGTTAGAGGAGTAACCAGTAACATGAAAACCAAAGAGCTCTTGTTATGTATGGATGAAAGCATGCATCTGTGAAGCTAAGAGAAGATGGGAAATTAATCTGAGCCATTAGAGCAAAGATATTGGCCAGTACATAACCACAACAACCGTTTGGAAGGTCCTGAAGAAGAAAGTCGTCACTGGTGTACTAAGTAACAGGTGTCAGAAAGGTAGACCAGGGAAAACCACACAAGTTCATGACAGAAGCATTGTGTGTGCTCTAAACAAAGTAACGTTAGCTGATCTGTTCTTCTGTTCTAATACTTTTGTTCACAAGAGAAATGGGAGGTGAGTTCAGTTCAGACAGAAGGTGCTAACTTCAGATACAGGTGTAAATATCTGGAAATAAAAGCTGAAATGTTAAACTTTTCACTCATATTCATCTTTGGACGTCAAACCCAGATGTTTTCAGTCTAAAGCAGAAACAAATTGATTGTCCTCCTACTTTTGAAGGGGACTATAATGTGAAAGATCAGATTTAGGCAACTCCTGTTATAGAACTTTATACAGTAGGAATAGGAAATGACCTTTATCCATTCTGTAGCCATGTCAAAGATCTGAAGCAACTATTTGAATGTATAACTCTAGTTGTTCAATGCTGGGTTTTTGTGTTTTTTTGTACAATGTCACTAAAGGAGCTATTTTTATTTATTTATCATATTATTTAAAACACTACATAAATTTGAAATAATCTGCAATAGAATCTCTTCCTCTGCAGGTGAGACGATCACTAATGTTCTGGACTTTAAGCGGGACGCAGGTCTGTGGCACGGTGTTCTCACGGTGAGTATTAAACAAACAGCCTTTACATAGATTTGATCCTCCATCATACTGGTGTTCAGTTAGAGCGCCCTATCTTACACCCTGTGATGCTCATTGCTATCTTACTGCTCGCCAACAGTCTATTTTTACACCCTGCACCTGCTTTGTTTAAATAGCAACAATGCTTCTGAATATATCTACACTGATGGGTGGGTTGCTCTAGAAATGTGGGTGCTATCTTGGCAATAGAAAACACATTAAAGTGGCTCAGATTCCTCTGCTTTTAGAGAAGCGTTTGTTGGACACGTCCAGGTAGCTGCACTGTTAAAATAGCAATCCGCCAAAGTCAGAGCTCATCTGACTCTTAAAAGAATGATATGCAAGAGACACACTGATTGGTTTATTATTTCATATTACGCCTAAAATTAATCACACCCATGATTAATTAAGAGAGTTAGTGCATGACTTTTGAGTTCCCATCGTTATGATAGCAAAGACACACTGACACGCCCTGAAGTGCATGTCTCGTTTAGTGTAGCCCAGTTTATTTAAAGTTGGCAGGCAGTAAGTGGGAAAAGATTGTGTTTTTCATAATAAAGTGTCAAAATATACACTCTGACACATTTACACATGCTAAATTAGATCTAGACACAATGGAAAATACAGCTGTGAATGAATAACCTGATAATCTGTGTGTGTGTGTGTGTGTGTTTAGAGTGTGATGAACCGGATGCATGTGATCAGCATCCCATACTCTCTGATGAAGGTCAACCCACTGTCCTGGATACAGAAAGTGCACACATACAAAGGTGAGACTTTTTAAAATGAACTTTTTCAATAAATTACATAGAATATATGTAATTTTGTCTAGATTTTCAAACAATTTTACAAAACTTTAATTTCTTAAACCCATAACATTTTAACAACCAACATAAAACAATACATTAACCTTAGCAAACCTTGGGAAACAAATTCTAAGTCTAATTTAGCTCAGCTATAACATTACTATCCTAGTCCTGTACAGCTCGTATGTTTTAGATTGAAAATATTTGTGAAGATAGTAAACTGAGAATGGGTAATTGCACCGAGCATGCGGAAGAATCATTTTAAACTGGGCGGGTGTGATGCGGTCTCCTTTCAGAGCGGATCAATCCGATTCCAGGTTATGTTCAGTCAGAGAAAGAGAGAGAGATCTCAGTCAGAAGCATCACTCCTTTATTTCTTTGGTTTTACTATGAGTGAATGGAGGAGCTACTGAGCTCTGAGTTTCCTCTTCTGAAGTCCCCATTGCTCAACCAGCCGCTCGCGTTCAGCAAAACTGAGCCGGATCCTCTTTTAGAGGCTGTACGTGTGACGTAAGTTTGTGAAGATGCATGACGTGGCCAGAAGAAGAAGTACTCACGCGAAAAGCGACCAGACATCCCAGTTTTTAGAATGAATATATAATTAGGATTAGCAGGGATGGTGGTTCCAGCACACTGGTACCATAAAACACAATATTTTATGGCCTTATGATTTCTGCAATGCAGAGAACACAGCCAAAATTGAGGAATATAAACGTAGTTTAGATATAAACAAGAAATACTCAGTGTATTCACTGAGCTTGCATGGCCGGCACCAGCTCATTTGCATAAAAGTGTCAGAGCCCTTAAAAAGCTAATTCTGAAAGGGATTAAACTGGTAAGAATAGAGCTGTTTAGACTTTTAGACCTATTCTAACTTGTGTTAACACGTCCCCTCTAACCCATTGTCTTTTTTATGGGTTTTGTAGTATAGTTGTTTATGTTGTTTATGTTGTTGTTTGTTGTTGTTTAGCCCGTGTTGCCGTGGTGAAGTCGAGAGATATGCACTGGTCTCTACTCTCTCAGAAAGATCAGAGAGATATCAGTCTCAGCTCGTTACGCATGCTGATAGTGGCTGATGGAGCTAATCCCTGTAAGTACACACATACACACACACACACACACACTTACATACACAATACTTTATGTTACTGTATCAGCTGTAATCAGCAATATTTTTTAAATGTGTAAAAATTAATGACTGACTGTGTGTGTGTATGTGTGTGTGTGTATGTATGTGTGTGTGTGTGTGTGTGTGTGTGTGTGTGTTCGTGCAGGGTCGATCTCCTCCTGCGATGCGTTCCTCAACGTGTTTCAGGCTCGAGGTTTGAGGCCGGAGGTGATCTGTCCTTGTGCCAGCTCACCTGAGGCCATGACCGTCGCCATCCGCAGGTAAACACACGGCACTGCAGACAGTATACAGAATTATTCACTGATACGTTTCTTAATATCAGTCGATACAATATAATTTGATATTGATATAAACAGTATAAAAGCCACCACAGTTGCTGTATGTAATTATGCACTGATAAAGCTGGGTGATATGCAAAAAAATATCATGATATTTAAAAACATTTACATGATACACAATATTTATAATTTTTTGACACACAGACCCAAAAAGCATCAGCAGTGTCATATTGGTAGGGTTGCCACCCGTCCCTTAAAATACAGAATTGTCCTTTATTTGGCAGCTAAATGATTGAACCAATACAGGACGCAATTTGTTCCGTATTTCCATAAATGTCCCATCCACATGTCTGTCACTCACATCAAAACTAAACCCCTCCTCCCTCCGCTCCAGTGCATGGGGCAGAGCTTATTTTGGTAGACTATTGTGGTCTGGTTTAGGGTTAGATTTAAGTTCTAGTCTAATAATAGGATTAGGGTCAGGTTTTAAAGTTGTGTAAAGGTTAGTATAAGTAATGCACTATCCAAATAAAGTGATCAGTGATCAATATGATCATTAAAGTATATTGTCGATATGATGAGACAATTTATCATAATACGATAAAGTATTGATGTATTGCAAAGCTCTACTCTAAAATAAAACATTTTTAATATGTACCTATTTTGTGTGTTTGTGTTTTTGTGTGTGTGTGTGTGTGTGTGTGTGTGTGTGTGTGTGTGTGTGTGTGTGTGTGTGTAGACCTCCGGAGATGGGTGTCCCTCCCCCGGGTAAAGCAGTGCTGTCCATGTCGAGTCTCAGTCACAGTGTGATCAGAGTGGACACGGAGGAGAAGCTCTCAGTGCTCACGCTGCAGGACGTAGGACAGGTGATGCCCGGAGGTGAGACTTTTACTTTTACAGTGGTGTTCAAAAGTTTCAGCATCCCTGATCAAAATATCTGTTACAATAATTATTATTCGCCGAGTTAAAGACACACTAATGGCCATATTTTAGTGATCTATATGTGAGCCATCAACTGTGCACCATGCAGCTTGATTTAGGGCGTGTCAGTGTGTCTTTGCTATCAAAACAACGGTAAAAGTACACCTTGCACGGCTCAAAGTGCACAACAGACATGCACTAATTATCTTAATTAATCATGGGTGTGGTTAATTTTGGGTGTAATGTGAAATCAACCAATCAGAGTGTCACTTGCTCATCATTTCCAGCACACGACGCCCATCAGTGTAGATATATTCAGAAGCTCTGTTGCTATTTAAACCAGGCAGGATGAAGGAGTGTAAATAGACTGTTGGGTGTAAGGTAGGGCCCTAAAAGTGCAAAAATACACTGACTCTTTTTTGTTTTTTGTGTGTTTAGCGATGGTGTGTGTTGTGCGGCCAGAGGGAACCCCCTATCTGTGTCGGTCGGATGAAGTTGGAGAAATCTGTGTGAGCTCCTGCACAACCGGCATCTCCTACTACGGCCTGCCGGGAATGACCAAAAATGTGTTTGAGGTGAGATACTTTAAAGATGAAAAAATCACTGTCCAGAATTTCTGAATCACAAATATACAGTGAGTCACTGCTCAGAAATTACGAAACATTCTTCAGAAGTTAAGAGTCACTGTTCAGAAGTTAGGAATCACTTATTTTAGGATGTATCTTTGCAAATATACAAAGAATCAGTGTTTAAAAGATAAAAGTCACTGTTCAGAACTTAAAAATCACTGTTTAGGAGTTAAGAATTCCTGTTCAGAAGTTAGAAATCACTTATTTTAGGATGTATCGTTGCAAATATACAAAGAATCACTGTTCAGAACTTAAAAATCCCTGTTTAGGAGTTAGAAATCACTTATTATAGGATGTATCTTTGCAAATATACAAAGAATCAGTATTTAGAAGATAAGAGTCACTGTCCAGAACTTACAAATCACTGTTCAGAAGTTAGAAATCACTGTTAGAACCTAAGAATCACTATTCAGAAGATATGAATCATTGTTCAGAAGTTATGAATCACTGTTTAGAAGCTCTATGTTGTATAGAGTGTGTGTCAGTGTGTGTTATATTGTGTGTGTTGGTGATTTAGAGCCTCTCTTTTCTTCTGGTTTTTAGACAATCCCGGTGACGGCGTCTGGCTCCCCAGTCAGTGACCGACCCTTCACCCGCACCTCTCTGCTGGGCTTCATCGGGCCGGTCAGTTCTTAATTCCTGTTATTAACTGACTGATCTGATTTATTATATACATGTAAAAATTTTAAGATTTAAAGATTACATTACATATTCATGTTTTTTATCTTCAGGATAACCTACTGTTTGTTGTGGGGAAGATGGACGGACTGATGGTGGTCAGTGGGCGGAGACACAACGCTGATGATGTGGTTGCCACGGCACTGGCGGTGGAGCCCATGAAGTTTGTTTATAGAGGAAGGTGAGAGATGGTGTTCAGATACTGTTTTTTTTTCAAACTAAAAGTCCTTTAATTTTTCCTAAAATTGACAGTGCTCCTTATAATCGGGTAATAAGGAGCAGTAAAGCCACTCCACTGAAGTACAGAGTTATACAGGAGTTTAAGTGAAGTTTCTCCAGCTCTAAGGCTGGAGCAGTATTAGCATTAGCATTATCCTCTAACTGTGCTAAGTGCTAGCTCTTTCGCCGTACAGTAGCGAGTATATCAGACTGTAGCCTGCTGCTAACCCCGGCTAGCACTGGTGGAACAGTATTAGCATTAGCCGCTAACCACTAACTCTAAGCAATAGCTCTTTTAGAATGTATGTGTGTGTGTTGCAGGATTGCAGTGTTCTCGGTGTGTGTGCTGCATGATGAGCGGATCGTTGTTGTAGCAGAGCAGCGGCCGGACGCTTCAGAGGAAGACAGCTTCCAGTGGATGAGTCGAGTACTGCAGGTACACACACACACACACCTTTTTAATAGTACTGTTGCATTCATTTGTATATTTTTTTCATACTGCCATAATGTCATAATTTCTTTGGATTATCAGTGTTTTTTTAATTATTTTAAAATGTTCTGTATTGTACATTAATACTAAACTCGTTTAGATGATCAGTTTTGAACATCTCTGCTGGATTTTCTCAGTCAGTTTTATGAGGTAGAGTCTCCTGGAATTCAGGCTTTCAGTTAACAGCTGTGCTGAACTCATCAAGAGTTAATTACTTGAATTTCTTGTCTCTTAATAAAGTGTTTGAGAGCATCAGTTAAAGTAAAGTAGTGAAGAGGTAGAGTTACAGGTATACAGTGAATAGTGAATATTTGAGTAATGTTCTAAGCAAGAACTACTCAACTAAGTAAAAATCAGATGAAACTGGCCCTCATCAGGACCGCCCCAGGAAAGGAAGAGCGAGAGTTTCCTCTGTTGTACAGCATAAATTTATCAGAGTTACCAGCCTCAGAAACCACAACTTAACAAACAGCTCCCCAGATAAGAGCATCTAAATACTTCTTTACAGAGTATTTTGGTTTGTTTAACACTACATGTAGTTACTACATGATTCCTTATGTGTTCCTGTATATTCCTGTCTAATCTGTAGGCTATAGACAGCATCCATCAGGTAGGAGTTTACTGTCTGGCTTTAGTTCCTGCGAACACGCTCCCTAAAGCTCCTCTCGGGGGGATCCACATCTCCGAAACTAAACAGCGCTTCCTGGAGGGGGCGCTGCACCCCTGCAACGTGCTCATGTGCCCCCACACCTGCGTCACCAACCTGCCCAAACCCCGGCAGAAACAGCCAGGTACATACTGAATTAATTTACATTATAGATTGGTTTCCTGTTGCTTTTAATACAGATGTAATACAGAGATCACTTCAGTTTCTGAATCAGTTTCTCTGGTTTTGCTATTTATAGGTTTACGTTTGAGTAAAATAAACATTGTTGTTTTATTCTATAAACTACAAATTCCAAGTAAAATATTCTCATTTAGAGCATTTATTTACAGAAAATGAGAAATGACTGAAATAACAAATAAAGACGCAGAGCTTTCAGACCTCAAATAATGCAAAGAAAACAAGTTCATATTCATAAAGTTTTAAGAGTTCAGAAATAATCAATATTTGGTGGAATAACCCTGTTGGTTTTTAATCACAGTTTTTTTCATGCATTTTGGCATCATGTTCTCCTCCTCCAGTCTTACACACTGCTTTTGGATAACTTTATGCCTTTCAGAGGTGGGTCCCGCCTCCATGATCGTGGGGAACCTGGTGGCGGGGAAGAGGATTGCTCAGGCTTGTGGACGAGACGTAGCTCAGCTGGAAGATAATGATCAGGCACGTAAGGTACATCTTCATACTCATTCCATTCACACCTGAGACGAGTGCTTCAGAAGGTAACATTCCTCCTTAAATAAAGTACAAATACCTCAAACAGCCTCGTTACTCCTATTTCATTTCATCCAGATAAATCTCTCCATCCAGATAGAGTGAATCTGATTGTGATTGGATGTAGAGAAGTATAAACATATACCATTCCGACTCCCTATTGGTTTATACTGTGATCCATCACACCTGCACACCCATCTGCACTTTTTTAAAAACACTTTTACTTAGAGTAAAAAGCTTGAGTTGATTCTTTAACTTCTACAGAAGTATTTTATTAAACACTAGTATCTATACTTCTGCCTACAGAGTAATGAATATGAATCATTTTGACACCTTTGGTGAAATATAAGTCCAGTAAATTTGCTGTTTGTATTACATTTTGTGCATTTAATGCCGGGGGGAAAAGCACATACTAACATTAGCGATGAGTAAGCTAACGTTACTATAAAGAGAACTAAGGTTAACTGAGAGCTAGCTAACGTTAGCGGTTAGGTAGCTAACATACTAACATTAGCAGTGAGTTATCTAGCTACATTACTGTGGAGAGAACTAAGGTTGAGCTAGCTAACATAGTAACATTAGTAGTGAGCTAGCTAACATGCTAACATAATAACATTAGCTGCAAGTTAGCTATGTTCCCGGGAAGAGAACTAAGGTTAATGGAGAGCTAGGTAACATAATAACATTAGCAGTGAGCTAGCTAACTTAATAACATTAGGTTAATGGAGAGCTAGCTAACATAGTAACATTAGCGGCAAGTTAGCTATGTTCACGGGAAGAGTACTAAGGTTAATAGAGAGCTAGCTAACATAGTAACATTAGCGGCAAGTTAGCTATGTTCACGGGAAGAGTACTAAGGTTAATAGAGAGCTAGCTAAAATAGTAACATTAGCAGTGAGCTAGCTAACATGCTGACCTAATAACATTAGCGGCGAGTTAGCTATGTTACCTGGGAAAGAAATTAGGTTCATGGAGAGCTAGCTAACATAGTAACATAAGCAGTGAGCTAGCTAACATGCTAACATAATAACATTAGCAGCGAGTTAGCTATGTTACCAGGGAGAGAACTAAGGTTAATGGAGAGCTAGCTAATATAGTAACATTAGCAGTGAGCTAGCTAACATAATAACATTAGCAGCGAGTTAGCTATGTTACCAGGGAGAGAACTAAGGTTAATGAAGAGCTAGCTAACATGCTAACATTAGCAGTGAGCTAGCTAACATGCTAACATAATAACATTACGGGCGAGTTAGCTATGTTACCAGGGAAAGAAATTAACGTAAGAGAACGGTATATCGTACACTTCAGTATTCCGTACAGTTGAGCATTTAAACAATAAAATACTTAATAATAAACTATTGTTATATTTGAAATAATGTCTGGGGTCATTGTCAATCCTTCCTCTTTCCATTAAAACAGGTCAGTGACCATCCACGTTGTGTTTTCTCTTGAAATTCCGGTAGGTAGGGAGGAACCGCCCGCGTCGCCGAAAACGGGTGGGTGGGGAAGGGTTAACAACGCTGAGGCTAAGGGGTGGGGAAAACTTTATCGACTAGTTCACGTAAGGTTTTACCCACTTTTAACATTGCATTTCACCCAAAATGCAACGTTAAGCATCCAACTAACAGCATTTGTTGTAATATTTGATTGAGGAATTAATAATCATTGTTTATAACTTACTTTAAAAACGAGCTTACTCCAGCTCCACTTCACCACTCATAGACAGCTGAGATTTTGTGCTGCAGCTTCAGCACAATTTATTTTCAATTCATAGACAACTTATCAAATCCATTTGACAAACACTTTACTAAGCATCTATGTCAGTCTAAGATCATATGTTAAAGGTGGTGAAGTTTTGCAAAATACAGCCACCAGGAGCGGAAATCTGAGGTGTACGGAACACCGTTGCCTGTTTGTTTGCAGGTGTACGGAATACTGATGCACACTGGTGACAGGACTGAGGTCAGTTTTTGGGGTTTTCTTTAAAACTATTGGTCCAAAAGTAACCAATCAAAATTTATTTTGGTTGCTAGGCAGATATTCCATAGTTTAGCCAATCACTGCAGCCTATTTGAACTCGGGTATTTTCGTATACCGAAAATGTGTACGGAATACCGTTCTCTTACGTTATATATTTTTAACCTATAAGTTAATGGAGAGCTAGCTAACACAGTAACATTAGCAGTGAGCTAGCTAACATGCTAACATAATAACATTATGGGCGAGTTAGCTATGTTACCAGGGAAAGAAATTAGGTTAATGGAGAGCTAGCTAACATAGTAACATTAGCAGTGAGCTAGCTAACATGCTAACATAATAACATTAGCAGCGAGTTAGCTACGTTACTAGGAAGATAACTAAGGTTATGGAGAGCTAGCTAACATAGTAACATAAGCAGGGAGCTAGCTAACATGCTAACATAATAACATTAGCAGCGAGTTAGCTATGTTACCAGGGAAAGAAATTATATTTTTTAAACCTATAAGTTAATGGCGAGCTAGCTAACACAGTAACATTAGCAGCGAGTTAGCTATGTTACCAGGGAGAGAACTAAGGTTAATGGAAAGCTAGCTAACATAGTAACATTAGCAGGGAGCTAGCTAACATGCTAACATAATAACATTAGCATCGATTTAGTGTTAGTGGAGAGCTAGCTTACATTACTGGCAAGCTAGATAACATAGTAACATTAGCGGTGAGTTAGCTATGTTAAGTTTTGATTTTCAATACAACAAATAATTTTCTACCAAAGAAAATTTGACTACATTTTTGGGTCTTAAATTATATTTATTGCGGCCTAAAAAAGGTCCTAAAAAGCATTACATTTGACTTTTAAAATGGTGCTAGATCCCTGATCCTTTTACTAATAAACCCCATAATGCTCTGCGTCGCCTGATATCACTCTTTATTATCACAGATCAGATCTTATCACCTCTTATCATCCTCTAACATCCCACTGATTCATTTCTCTGTCTCTGTGTGTCTGAGCTGTTGTGAGTTAACTGTGTTTATGTTGTGTTTCTGCTGCAGTTTCTGTACATGCAGGATGTTCTACAGTGGAGAGCTCAGGCCACGCCCGATCACCCTCTCTTCTTGCTGCTCAACGCCAAGGTACACTCTATATTCTATATATTATTAAGTGTTTTATAGATCTTTTGTCCAGAGTTAATTCACCGGCACACGCTGCTGACAGTCCTGACTGATCATAATCTAAATAAATGCTGAATTAATCAATGCTGATGTTGAATGTTGAGTTTAGCATTTTTAATCAATGTTTTCATTTTAATTTAAGGTCACACTTTATAATAAGCATGTGTGTTTGTGTGTGTGTGTGTGTGTGTTGTAGGGGACCGTGGCCAGCACTGCGTCCTGTGTTCAGATCCATAAGCGAGCAGAGCGTGTGGCCGTGGCTCTGATGGAGAGAGGAAGACTTAATGCAGGAGATCATGTAGCGCTCGTTTACCCACCAGGTAACAACAACACATTTTACCCCATTAAATTACAGTCAAAAGACGAGACACACCTTAAATTGAATGTATATATATATATATATATAGGGGTGGGCGATATGCCTCTAAAATAATATCACGATATTTCATGGTATTTTCACGAAAACTATACTTTTGGCAATAGGACAAAACACTGAATTAGAAAAAATATTTAGAATTTTATTATTGCATGCAATATGATATGGCTAACTAAGATATTAAAAAAATAATTTTATCAGATTTGTAACAGAAGTCAATGATCCACAATGTCATGATACTACTAATGCACTCCAAATATCTCCATATATCCATGATTAGTAGATATATAAAGGGAAATGGGAACAGTGTGAATTTTTCTTTTGATGAAAACGGCAGCTATCCAGCTCTTTAAAAAATGAAGAGAGCACTTCAGTTTCTGAATCAGATTCTCTGATTTTATTATTATAGGTTTATGTTTGAGTAAAATGAACATTGTTGTTTTATTCTATAAACTACAGACAACATTTCTCCCAAATTCCAAATAAAAATATTGTCATTAAGAATATTTATTTGCAGAAAATGAGAGAAATGTCTGAAATAACAAAAAAGATGCAGAGCTTTCAGACTTCAAATAATGCAAAGAAAACAAGTTCATTTTCATAAAGTTTTAAGAGTTCAGAAATAATCAATATTTGGTGGAATAATCCTGATTTCTAATCACAGTTTTTAATCATGCATCTTAGCATCATGTTCTCCTCCACCAGTCTTACACACTGCTTTTTTTGTGAATCTTCAGCAATATAAGGTTTCTTACTATAAGTATTATTTTGGTAATATTTGTTTGTGTTTATATATGTGTGTGTGTGTGTGTGTGTGTGCGTGCGTAGGTGTTGATTTAATTGCTACGTTTTACGGCTGTCTGTATGCGGGCTGTGTTCCGGTCACAGTCAGACCCCCTCACCCTCAGAACCTGGCCACCACGCTTCCCACCGTCAAGATGATCGTTGAGGTAAACTGATGAGTGCCAGTTTCATCATTATAACGTTTTTGATGGTCTTTGCGGTGACTGCACATTTTTGAAATTCTTATTCTTATTTACCTTTATTTTTATATATTTTTAAGTATTTTTATTCTTTATTTAGTTGAGTGTTTCCTGTTTCTCATAACCTGGATTAGAACATTTCTCAAATATTCACTATTCACTGTATACCTGTAACTCTACCTCTTCACTACTTTACTTTAACTGATGCTCTCAAACACTTTAAGAGATCAGGGTTGGAGACGGGTTGGGTTGGTGATGCCTGGTTTATTGCTGTGACTAAAGCTTTGTCGCCCCCTTCTGGCACAAATCCTCCTTAACCAGGAGTGGAAAACACTTGAATCACTTACTTCCTTACTTACTGTTTTCTAGTATCATTGTGTAAGATTTTTAATACACTAGAGTTTTATTAAAATGATTACTCTTATTGATCTGATTCTCATTTAGACCTTTAATATACGTGAAACAACCCAAACCCTATCAGTAGTTAATTTTTTATCAATCAAAAGAGTACAACTATGCTTCTGTTTGCTCTAGGGGGAGTGTAAAACTTTTTAACCTATAAACTGTGTGTTTTTCTGTGTGTGTGTGTGTGTGTTGTAGGTCAGTAAGTCTGTGTGTATTCTCACCACACAAGCAATAATGAAGCTCCTAAAATCCAAAGAGGCAGCAGCAGCCGTGGATGTGAAAACGTGGCCGGTGGTACTGGATACAGGTACAGAGACATTACTACACATGTGTTATTTATACTCTTACCTGCATACTGTACATACCAGATTACTGTACCTGTCCATATGGTTGCACATGTTGCTGAAACAGCACACACAGCTTGTCTGGTCCCTGTAGAGTGGTTTAACCCTTTAAAAGGCCTTGGTCCATATATGCAGTAATACAAAACCCTTTTTTCTCTGCAGTAAACTTTAAGGGCTTTGAAATCTCCTACACTGGAGAATCTGCATGTTTTCTCTCTACTCCACTTAATTATTTTAGATCAGTAACAGGAATCAACCCAAATTCTGCAGGTTTAAAAAATAGACATAAAAACTAAAAACGAAAGGTTGTGAGGACTTAAACTGTTTGATTTGTATTTTAAACAAAGTTTAGAAAGTGCCATTTTTTATTCACTATATTTTTGACAGTTGCATATTTACTTCAATATTAAAAAATCTATTATAATTACAGTTAGGATTTTCAGTTTTATTAATCAATCATGAAACCTTTTTATTTACTGATTGAATAGAATAGGCATGCTGCTGTGTTCAGGCACAAAATACATGTTCTTCACATCATTACTTATTGCAACTTCATTGTCTTCTATCTCAAAATTAAACTAAAGTCATCATATGTGGACATCATTTTTCTTAGGAACTAAATCATTTTTTTTTTTTCAGTTTTCAGGTGCAAATTAACCCAAATAGCAAAGAGAAATGAGAAAATGCATGCCATGCAAGAGTTCGGGTCTTAGGAGGTTAAAATGCTCTTAATTTTAGAAGAAACAATGAAGGAACAGGCATCACAAATGTTATGAGTTATGAATAATTGAGGATACAGGTTTCTGAGACTGGTGTCAGAAATGGTTTTAAGTAAAGTAATTTTTTTCTTCATTCCTGTTGTTGTAGATGATCTTCCCAGGAAAAAGCTTCCACAGATCTACAAACCACCCACTCCAGAGATGTTGGCGTACCTGGACTTCAGTGTTTCCACCACAGGCATCCTCGCAGGAGTGAAGGTACCTGACAGAATAAAACCTGATATTAAAATTATGTTTCTGTGTGTGTGTGTGTGTGTGTGTAATATGTTGTAATATGTGTATAAATATCTGCTGCTGTTTCTCAGATGTCTCATGCTGCAACCAGTGCCTTGTGTCGCTCCATTAAGCTGCAGTGTGAGCTCTACCCCTCGAGACAGATCGCCATCTGCCTCGACCCGTACTGCGGCCTGGGCTTCGCTCTCTGGTGCCTCTGCAGGTCTGGAGCACCTCATACCTTTATAATAATTAGATAGATGTATTACACACAGAGTGATCTATTTTAAGCGTTTATTTCTTTTATTGTTGATTATTGTCTCAGAAAATGAGAATATTATATAAGACCAACTGGTACTTTTGGCAGTGTGGGCAGTGTCCCAAGTCCTGCTGGAAAATGAAATCCGCATCTCCATAAAAGTTGTAGCTGCAGAGGGAAGCTGTAAGATATGAAGTGCTGTAAGATTTTTTGGGGAAACAAAACTGCACTGACTTTAGACTTGATAATAAAACACAGTGGATCAACACCAGCAGATGACAGACATGTCTCTCCAAACCATCACTGATCATCAGTAAATTTTACATTTCATTTAAAGGAAATCAAGGGATCAGAGTCTGGAGGAAGAGTGGAGAGACACACAGTCCAAACTGCTCGAGGTCTAGTGTGAAGTTTCCACCAATCAGTGATGGTGTGGAGAGACATGTCTGTCATCTGCTGGTGTTGATCCACTGTGTTTTATTATCAAGTCTAAAGTCAGTGCAGTTGACCCACAAAATCTTACAGCACTTCATATCTTACAGCTTCCCTCTGCTGAAAACAACTTTTATGGAGATGCGGATTTCATTTTCCAGCAGGATTTGGCACACTGCCCACACTGCCAAAAGTACCAATTGGTCTTATTATATAATATTTGAGTTTCACATTTTGAACTGAATTACTGAAATAAAGTATTTTTTCAATGATATTCTGATTTCCTTGAGCTGTTTTAATATAATATATCAAAATATCAATATAATATGTGTGTATTTACAGTGTGTACTCAGGGCACCAGTCCATCCTGGTTCCTCCTCTGGAGCTGGAGAGTAACGTGTCTCTGTGGCTGACGGCCGTGAGTCAGTTTAAAGTGCGCGTGACCTTCTGCTCGTACTCAGTGATGGAGATGTGCACCAAGGGCCTGGGGTCTCAAACTGAAGCTCTACGGGTCAGTATTCACTAGACCTTTATTAAACACCGCTGTTCCAGTGAAGAAAAAAGTTATTTTTTTATCCTATTTCTTCTCTGTTTCAGGCAGAAATTTATTTAAAAAAAGAATATGAAGTAAAGGTACAATTTTAAAATAAGACTCATTTATAAAGGTTTAGTAATAGTTTATATTAAGATTATCAATTGTTAGTAAATAGGTTATAAACTATTAATACTTGGTAAGGGCAACAGTGGTCTGTCGTGTACCAAATAGTGATTCCACATTAGTTTATACTGTTAAACCTCAGATCTTACTAAATGCTAATCTGACTTTCAGTCATCTTGAACACTTCTGTAAATAACATTATTTATTTATTTAACTATAATAACATATTAAACGGCTAAACTGACTTTTAAACCTGAGTATATTATTTTATTAGATATGTTTAAAAAATCTTTGTCAGTTGTGTTCTTTCTATTGGTTGTTGTAATGTTTTTAAGTGCTAGCATTTAACTGCTAATGCTAATGCTCCAGCCTTAGTGCTGGAAACATTTTGGGAATATAAGCTTACTGTAAATAAAAGGAAGGGCTTTACTCACCCAATAATCAGTTTTCAGTAGAGAAATTTGTGTACATTAATGTCCAGCGCTCGTTTGACTTGAATTACAGTTTTGTTTACTTAGCTTAGCTTAGCTTTACTTAATTTAGTTAACTATACCCCCCACACCACAGCAGCAAAATCTGCAAAATTAGAGGGGAAGACATCAAAATCAACATACTTCTCTATATTTCACTGGTAGATTTATTATAATTACAGCTCACTCATTAAATCCTCTTGTGTATGTGTGTGTGTGTGTGTGTGTGTGTTGTGTTATCAGCTACGGAACGTGAACCTGTCGTGTGTTCGTACCTGTATGGTGGTGGCGGAGGAACGGCCAAGGATCGCTCTCACTCAGTCCTTCTCCAAAATCTTTAAAGACCTCGGCCTCTCGCCCAGAGCCGTCAGCACCACCTTCGGCTGCAGGGTCAACGTGGCCATCTGCCTTCAGGTGAGGGGGAGCGTCTGAGGGGTGGACGGGTCCGGAAACTGGTCTTATATCTAAATTAATATATAAATCATATAGTAATACACTACCTGGCCAAAAAAAAATCGTCACTCTGTAAAAAAAACAAAACTTAAAATCATTCTCAAGAAATATTTAATTGCACCCTAAATTATAGAAAAGTGTGACCAATTAGACTTTTTTGCTCCCTGTTATCATGTTTTGGAGTAAAATTCTCTCATACTGGCCACTGGATATTCAACATGGCACCTCACGGCAAAGAACTCTCTAAGGATGTAGAAAAAAACAGAGGCTATAAGAATTGGCTAACTTTCCAAAATTTAGATACAGCATGATGGCAAAGATCATTTCAGTTCCATTCAAAACAGTCCTCCCCAGGGTTGAACAAAATTTTTAATCCATGGATTCAGCATAATATCCAGAGGTTGGCTTTTAAAAAAATACATGCATGAGTGCTGCCAGTATTGCTGCAGAGGTTTAAGAAGTGTGAGGTCAGTTTACTGCAGTTCACTGCATCAAATCTGTCTGCATGACATTGACCAAGAAGGAGGCCTCTTCTGAATCTGATGCACAAGAAAGCCTGCAAACAGTTTGGTGAGGACAAGCAATACAAGAGCATGGATTTCTGGAACCATTTCAAGACTACTGTAGCAAAAAATACATATATTAGTTTTATGTAGTATAAATACAAAATAATCTATACATAGCTATTTTGTTAACAACCAATATTTTAATCTTAGAAAATAAATCTGACAAAAACGAATGTAATGCAACACAACAGTTGACAACAAAACTAAAGTGCTGCATATTTAATGCATGCATATGCATTAAATATATAAATGTAAAGTAAGTACACTAAATTAATTACAACAATTACAAAATAGGTTTGCTTTCAAGAATATTGCTATTATTGCGATGGAGTTTTCTTATTGTGTCAAATAATTTTGCACTATCATTTCATACAAAACTATATAGCACACCCTTAATAAAAGCATATAGGGTTCAAACTGACAGATTTTACGCTAAAAATAACCTTCTGTTTTCTGTCCTCTGAGTCGTTTCTGTGTCTCACTCGCTTTTCTCTCTTCTGTTGTTCTGATTTTTTTGTTTGTTTGTTTGTTTCTCTCCTGCTGTTTGGATGTGTCTGTTGGTGCTCTGATGTGTCTTTTGGTTTTGTGTGTGTGTGTGTGTGTGTGTTACCTGTTCCTCCGTCTCGCACCGTCAGCCCAACAGACTGGGCAACCTGGCTGATCAGGTATAGTGTTAAAAGGGCGAACGAGTGCTGGCAAGAAGCTCATACACAGTCTGCTTTTATATGTTTCTTTATGTGTGTGTGTGTGCGCGCGCGTGTGTGTGCGTGTGTTACAGTGGAAGGAAAAAGTATGTGAACCTTTTGGAATTTCACGGTTTTCTGCATAAATTTGTCATAAAATGTGATCTGATCTTCATCCAAGTCAAAGATATTGATAATTACTATGTTCCTAAAATTTGAATAGCAAAAATGTAATATTATAATTCATGTCTTCATTGAGAACATCCATAACAACCATTAAAAAGTGTGTGTTTATGACCTCAAAAAGCTAATTAGAGTTAAGTGTTAGCATAGCTGGAGTTTTGCTAGTTTGGAGATGTGGACTAGAGCTAATTTGACTGATAAAAATCAGTCAAACCTTTTTGTTTTGCTCTGCACAAGAAGGATATGTGTATTTGAGCCGTGCCTCACCAAAAAGAACTTTCAGAGGATCTTCAGTAAAAAATATTGATTTACCTAAAGCTCAAAAGGTTTACAAAGTGATTTTAAGGACTTTGGGACTGTGGCTATTCTGCCAAAAAAGTTTCCACCCAGTCAAAATTACCCCAAGAGCACAGTGTAGACTCATCTATGAGGTAAATAAATAACAAAGAGTGACAGAGAAAGAGCTGAAGACATCATTAGTACAGGTTTAATATCTGTTTTCATGAGTCTACAATCTGTATAACCTTAAATAAACAGGATGTCTATGGCAGGAACACCACTAAGGAAGTTATCATAAAAACATCATCCCAACTGTAAAGCATGGTGGAGGGAGCATCTTGAGTCGGACTGCCTTTGCTGCATTAGTGCCTGTTCACAGCTACAATCATTAAGGGGAAAATGAATTCTCAAGTGTACCAAATTCTACAGGATTTTCCACAGGATGATTATTATATTAAATATATATATATATATATATATATATATTCTACAGCAGTACGTGAGCTGAAGCTCTGTAGAAGTTGGGTAATGCAACAGGACAATGACCCAAAAACAGTGGAATAAGTGCACAACAGAATGGCTTAACAAAAACAAAATCCACGTTTTGGAGTGGCCAATCAGAGCCCAGATTTTAGAGGCTAAACATCGACTTCAAGAAAGATAAAGAGAGTTAAAGCAGTTCTGCAGCAAGAATGGACTAAAATTCTTACTGGACGATGTGCAGGTCTGATCCACAGCTACAGGGAGTGCCTGGTTGAGGTTATCGAGTGTTGAATATGTGTTGAATTTGAGTTATTATTATTTAGGCACATTATAATTGCCAGTACCTTTGACTTGGATGAAGATCAGATCATATTTAAGAGCAAATTTATATAGAAAAACATGAAATTCCAAAAGGTTGACATGCTCCTTCTTGCCACTGTATATCCGTAGCTTATCTGCATGATGTAGAAAGCTGCTATATGTTGGATATCTGTGATCCAGTACAGTCCTGTTCTACGCTCCTGATATGTTATGTTTGATGTGGAACATTTCTTCTAAATCTGGTGAAAATCTCTGCAAGTTATTAAGAGCTACAGAAACTTTTAAAATTATATCCGTTTTCTATTAAACTTCATAATATAAATCTAAAATGCTGCTCCTGGGATAGTAGGGGCACTTGCTCAACCAAAACTGATTATATTTAAAGCAGCAGGTCTACAAATCATGAAATTTACATTGTTTACATCTTCAACCAAAGTGTAGTCAACAAGTTCAATTATTTATTAATTTATGAAGTTTGCTAAATTGCTAAAAGTATTTGCTTCTCTGCTTCATTCTTAACACTTGTGCAAAATTATGTTGAAACAGCAAAAGTTGGGAGCATGAAATTGTCCGAAAAATCTTACAGCACTTCATGCTTCCCTCTGCTACTGACAACTTTTATGGAGATGCGATATGAGATTTCATTTTCCAGCAGGATTTGGCACACTGCCCACACTGCGAAAAGTACTAATTGGTCTTATATAAAATAATATTCTAATTTTCTGATTAGATTCTGATTTTTTTTTCATTGGCTGTAAGCCATAATCATAAACAATAAAATAAATAAAAGCAAAAATAAAATAGATAATTCTGTGTATAATACATCTATATAATAACATTTTGAACTGAATTACTGAAATAAAATAACTATGAGAGCGAATATCTGATTGTCTACTATTGGATAGATATTATATAATTGATATTATATGATCGTGCTCTGTAATACTCCTTCTGTATGTATACACTTTTTCTGCTGCTGTTTGCAGGCCTGTACGATCACTCATAGTGCTTGCAGTGTTTGATATTGTATTATAAATGGCTTTTTTCTGCTCGCATTGGCTTCCTTCAGTTCTGCAGCCTGTGATTAGCCTTAGTCCTGCTGTGCTTTGCCCTTATAATCCAGTGCTCTTCAGGCCTGTGGATGATTTCTTTGGCTGTTCACTAAACACGACTAAAACTGACTGCAGAACAGCTGTTTTTAGCTGTTAGATTAGGTTTAATTGTCCAGAACAGACTGATCTTAAAGTGATAATGCTTGTAGGGGGAAGGATGATTGAGAAATGAACTAGAGATGAAACCGATCCAGTTTTACAGTAGTGATATTGACATAATTAACACTTAAGAGCCTAGACACATTTTTAAATATAGATAAAATAAATTAAGAATATTCATTTTTGTTTCATATTGTGGGAAAATGACTGTAAACACAAATTTCTACATAACTATTATTTTTATTTATAACATTTTGTTCCAGAAATCAGGTTAGAACTAGTTCTATAGAAGGTAAAACCTTTATTTAAAGCGTTTGATTGGTTAATGGGTTGGAATCTGAATAACTTTAGAATCAGTATCAGAATCCCTTTATTTTGCCAAGTATGTTACACACATACCAGGAATTTGGCTTGGTAAGAGCAACACATATATGACATGTAACAGTTACACAGACTATTGACAAACACTACACTATTAAAGAAGGTACAATAAACAATAAATATAATACGAATATAGTTAAATTTACTAAAGGAATAAAAAGCACTGAAGAGCAATAGAAGCTAAGACAGATACGTTGAAGCAAATAGTACACTTTTAAAAGGATCTAGTTTAGTTTTATCTCCAGAACTAACCCAGCACTCCTCCTGCTACTTCTGTAAATACGATTGGTTGGTGTGGCGCAGTGGATAACACCAGCTTCAGTGTCAAGGCCAATTTATACAGTTTGATGTGGTTAGATTTGATCAGTGCAAGTTTGTTTTTGCCACTTAAAAACGTCTTAAAAGTGTCAGACTCTGAGCTGCAGTTCATTTTATTTTATTTCAATTACAGCATTTAGCTTATGCTCTTATCCAGAGCAACGTACAAGGTTATTTCTATTGCAGAGTTTGGCCAATGTAATGTTAGGAGTCTTGCCCAAGGACTCGTAATTGGTGTAGAGCAGCATACAGTCACCCAGAGCTGGAATTAAACCCCCGTCTCCTACATGATTCGGTAGTTCACTGACAGGTAGTGGAAGGCCCTGATGCACAACTGTGCAAGAAGATAAATATAGTTATGAGACATATAGTTTGCCCCCAAATAAAATTATTTTAAATTTGGTGTTCTTGCATTGATGGGAATTGTGTGCGAAAGAACTTCCTCCTCCAGGGCATTATGTGATGGCTCTCAGAAAGCCTTTTGTGACTGTAGAAATCGATGTTTAAATCTGATCATGCTTTCATCCCACAGGGAACGGCTGGCCCTGACCCCACCACTGTATACGTGGACATGAGAGCACTGCGCCATGATAGGTACTGCAAACCCTTACAGATATTGACCCTAATAACCCTCACTCTGAGACTTTTTAAGGGCGTTGCTTACTAAAAAAATTACTTTACATACAGAACTATATAAATATATTAAAGAGGTTTAGTTGGACTGGAGTTTATCTGGAGTTCTCTTGAGTCTCTGCACAGATCATCTTCATACTAGACTACATACGTCTGCTATGTTCTTGCTGGATTCCCTAAACCAATAGGGAATCAGAATGGTATATGTTTATACTTCTCTACATCCAATCACGATCATATTCACTCTATCTGGATGGAGAGATTTATCTGGATAGGGGTTTTATTGAACGATGAGAAGCTGGAATGAAAATTAAATAGGAGTAACGAGGCTGTTTTTTAAATGTAAGGAGTAGAAAGTTCAGATTATTGTTTAAAAAAGTTAAAAGCTGAAAGTTCTTTAGACACTGATTAGTGTGAGGAGGTCTGGATACAGAGACAATAAAAATGACTAAGATATGTTTTTTTTGTTTATTTTCCAAATTCTGAAGAGTTCGGCTGGTTGACAGAGGATCCCCACACAGTCTGCCTCTGATGGAGTCAGGAAAGGTATGTATACATACTCTCTCTTATACACACAAACACAAACATATATCCATGTATATAATGTATATTGTGTTCTATTGAGCTCAGATATTAAAATATCCTAGTTCCCAATAAGAAAAAGTCTAAATTCCTACTAGGAAAGTGAAAAGAGCCATTTAGTATCACTTCGGTCTATTAATGTTTTATTACAGGAGAAATTCAATGTAAAACTGAAAATTTAAATTTAGTGAAGGCTACTCAATACAAGATATTGCTAAACTAAAACTGAAAATATCTTTCAGCCATGCTGTTAACTACTTCCTGCAGAGTATAGCGCAAACTGGCTGTAACAAAGATTGAAGGAGGAGTGGGAGGCCCTGATGCACAACTGTGCAAGAAGATAAATATCCTAGAGTGCACAGTTTGAGACAAGGATGCCTCATAGCTTGTCAACTGACATCAGGATGTTGGACTTATTGATAATAAATTGCCAAGAAATAGCTATACCTCATACCATTGCTAGATTAGGGACAGTTTTTTCCTATAACAGGATAATAACCCCTAATCTTTTGTCTGTTTTTATTAAAAACAAAGAAAATTCACATCCCAATCTTTTAAACGGTAGTGTATGTGTAATAATAATAATAATGTAATAATATTTTTTGGTGTTTTTCTTTTGTGCAGATTCTTCCTGGAGTGAAAGTCATCATTGCCAACACAGAAACCAAAGGTCCACTGGGAGACTCTCATCTAGGAGAGGTGATGTTCTCCACTACATCTGCTTCACTTTATTGATATTAGACTCTATATCGTATCGTACGCAATAATATCGCCAACATTTTTAATCTGGTGAACTATGATATTATACTCTGAAATATGGTGCCATATCACCCAGTCTTAATTATCACATTAGGGTTCTACTTTTTTACTGTTTTTAGCAAAAGAAAAATTCACACTGTTCTCATTTCTCATTATATATCTACTAGAGACAGATTATATCTGTCCAGTATCATTTATTTTACCCTAATCCTGGATATATGGAGATATTTGGAGTGCATTACTGTTAATATCATGACATTCTGGATTATTGACTTCTGTTACAAATCTGATAAAATTCTTGTATTTTTTTAACATCTCAGTTATATCTTATCAATGTGCAATAATATATATATATTTATTTTTAATTCAGTGTTTTGTCATATGAAATATCGTGATATTATTTTATGATCATATCGTTCACCCCTAGATTCCAATAGGCCTGGATGCTTATGGGCCGTTAGCATTTAAGCTAATTAACACAATTGACTCCTCTAAAATGTGGGAAATGCTCTGATTTATTGTTATTTAGATCTGGGTGAGTAGTCCCCATAATGCAACAGGATATTACACAGTTTATGGAGAGGAGGCGCTGCACGCCGACCACTTCTGCACCAAACTGAGCTTCGGCGACACGCAGACGGTGTGGGCGAGGACCGGATACCTAGGTTTCCTGCGCAGAACCGAACTGACTGATGCCAGCGGAGGTAAATACAGATCTTACACATAAAATCCTTATGTCTGCCTGTCTCTCTATCTGTGTGTCTATCTAAAAAAGGGCCTTAACTTGTGCTAAAATGTCTTAAATTTAGCTGGTACAGGTCCTACAAATGCCAAAGACATTTCATGCATAAATGTCGTCTTCTTGGGACACCCACTTTCAATTTTCAGTTTGGAGATACTGGTAACAGGGCTTGGTTTTGTGGAGCACCAGCTTGAAGTTGTTTCTATCCATATCAGCCAAATGTGGCATGATGCTGATTCTTGGAGCAGAACCTACTGACCAATCACAGGTGCTGCATCACCTGGAGAAACCAGAGGATCCTCAAAACAAGCATCAGTAACAACAGCTGAATAAGCAGTTTGGCAATGGAATAGAAGATTTAGAAACCCATATACTCAGCTCTGCTTCTCAACCCACAGATTCATGTTCCTTACAAATGTGACTCCATATAACAGAGAAATGAACAGACTTTCTAAAAATGTAATATTTATTACCAACCCACAAATTTACTTCTACTAAACACAAATTCACTTAGTTTTGTGGTAAGTTTATGTATGTGTCTGTCTGTCTATCAGATGCTTGTGAACAGTGTTGGGTACGTTACTTTGAAATAGTAATTAGTTATAGTTACTAGTTACTTCTCTAAAAAAGTAACTGACTGAGTTACTCCACTATAAAAGTAACTAGTTACCAGTAAAAGTAACTATTGCGTTATGTTTGTGTTACTCACCCCCGTTACATATAACGGTGTTATAGTGACAGTCAGAGTAATTTGTTAGATTACTCGTTACTGAAGAAAGTAACAGCGATAGTAACGCCGTTTATTTCAAAACCGTAATTCCCATCACTGTTCTGACCAGTTTGTGTGTGTGTGTGTGTGTGTGTGTGTGTGTGTGTGTGTGTGTGTGTGTGTGTGTGTGTGTGTGTGTTCCTCCAGAACGGCATGATGCTCTGTACGTGGTGGGTTCTCTGGACGAGACGCTGGAGCTCAGGGGAATGCGTTATCACCCCATAGACATCGAAACCTCCGTCATCAGAGCGCACAAGAGTATAGCAGAGTGGTGAGTAGAATCTGCACTTTTAGTTCATTTTCTCTCTCTCTCTATCTCTTTCCCTTCTTCTTTCTCTCTTTTTCTCTCCATCTCCCTCAGCTTCTTTCTTTAACTGTGAGTAAGATTAATATAACTTTAATAAAAATGAAACATGTCTTGTTTAACTACTCTAGCAGCCTCTAGTAACACTGAGTGAGAGAAACAATAGAACTTGTGGCTTGGCTAAAACTACAGCTTGTTTTGGAACTGCTGGTCGAGCTGTCACGTTTAAGGTGGAATTTAAGGTGGAAGTGAAAACTTGTTGGAGAAATGCTAACTTGTTTGCTAATACATGAGAGAGATAAACATTTACTAAGAATAAGAAACATCTAGTGTAACTACTCTAGTAACAGTAAGAGAGAAAAATAAAATGAATATACTATTAATAAAACCCATTGTAACTCAAGCAGAACTAGAAACTCCACCCTGATAGGGACTTGAACCCAAAACCCCAGTGGTTCTTCCTGAAATAGAGCTTCTGATTGGTTCTTCCTGAGTTTGAACCTCTGTTGTTCCACCCCAAATCTAAAATAGAGCTTTTGATTGGTTCTTCCTGAGTTTGACCCTCTGTTGTCCCACCCCAAATCTAAAATAGAGCTTCTGATTGGTTCCTCCTGAGTTTGACCCCCCCTGTTGTCCCATCCCCAATCTAAAATAGAGCTTCTGATTGGTTCTTCCTGAGTTTGACCCTCTGTTGTCCCACCCCAAAACTAAAATAGAGCTTCTGATTGGTTCTTCCTGAGTTTGACCCCCCCTGTTGTCCCATCCCCAATCTAAAATAGAGCTTCTGATTGGTTCTTCCTGAGTTTGACCCTCTGTTCTCCCACCCCAATCTAAAATAGAGCTTCTGATTGGTTCTTCCTGAGTTTGACCCTCTGTTGTCCCACCCCAAAACTAAAATAGAGCTTCTGATTGGTTCTTCCTGAGTTTAAACTCTGTTGTCCCAATCTAAAATAGAGCTTCTGATTGGTTCTTTCTGAGTTTGACCCTCTGTTGTCCCACCCAAAATCTAAAATAGAGCTTCTGATTGGTTCTTCCTGAGTTTGACCCTCTGTTCTCCCACTAGAGCTTCTGATTGGTTCTTCCTGAGTTTGAACCTCTGTTGTCCCACCCCAATCTAAAATAGAGCTTCTGATTGGTTCTTTTTGAGTTTGACCCTCTGTTGTCCCACCCCCAATCTAAAATAGAGCTTCTGATTGGTTCTTTCTGAGTTTGACCCTCTGTTGTCCCACCCCCAAACTAAAATAGAGCTTCTGATTGGTTCTCTTCTCCTGCAGTGCCGTGTTCACCTGGACTAATCTGCTGGTTGTCGTGGTGGAGCTGGAGGGTTCGGAGCAGGAAGCTCTGGATCTCGTCGCCTTGGTGACCAACGTGGTTCTGGAGGAGCACTTCCTGATCGTCGGGGTGGTGGTGGTGGTGGACCCCGGGGTCATCCCCATCAACTCTCGCGGGGAGAAGCAGCGAATGCACCTGCGCGACGGCTTCCTGGCCGACCAACTGGACCCCATTTATGTGGCCTATAACATGTGATTAAGAGCATCGAGCAGCGAGCGGGAGGACTAACCGCAGAACACGACCTGTTGACCAGAGAAAAGCATCTCAGAGATATATCTAATATTTCTCATTATCAGAGTATTACAAGATATTTTCAGATATATTTAACCCCTTAACATGCCAGCATTTTAGTCAATTTTCTGCCTGACATTACATAGCTACATCTTGATTATTTATCTTTAAGCATTACACATAAAGGTTTCATGTTTGACAAGCAACATTACTGAAAATCTTAATTGTATTTATAATAGAAATGCTGAAATATATTGAAGTAAATCTGCAACTGTCAAAATGTAATGAATACAAATCATAAAATTGGCACTTTCCTGAACTTTTCACATTTTAAAATCAGTATTTTCCTAAATTCAAATGATCATTTCATTGTCCTCCAAACCTTTCGTTTGTTGACTGTTTTCTAGTTTTTATGTCTGTTCTCAATCATGCAGAATTTGTTTCTGATTCTTCTTAAAACAGACATCCTCTCCAAGTGTTATTTAGGAGTCTCCAAAACTCTCAAACTTTCAAACAGAATGTGAATAACTTAATTTACTGCAGAGATAAAGGGGTTTTTTCATCTTTACCTGTAGCCCATACACAGCCCAAGGACTGTTAAGGGGTTAAGCTTATATCTTAATCATACACAGTACCAGTTAAAAGTTTGGACACATCTCTTCTCATTCAATGTTTTTTTACATTGTAAATTTAATAATGAAGTCTAAATTAAAGCTCTACAGAAAAAACATGCTGAATTATTTGTTAATAATAAAGCAGAATCTGTTTTATAATATAGATTCTTCTAAATAAATATCAGATTTATCTTTGAAGGCAGATCTGCACAATATTGGAGAGATTTGAATCTCAGTGTCTTCATGAGGGAGAGTTACCTGGAATAGTTTTCTCAGCATCTTGAAAGAAGGAGTTCCTGTTTACTACATTATATAATTCTATATGTGTCCCTTAATCATTTTCATGTCTTTAATCAACAAATCAACATCTACAATGTAGACAGTAAGTTGGTAACATGACAGTAAAAATGTCTCAACTTGTTCTCAATTAACGCTTCTTAATACATTATCAATCATTAGTAAATTTTAATACTTAAGAAATTAATTGAGACAAGTTTCATTTATAATCATTTATAATGCCTTAACTAGTGTCGAGTAATAATTAGTTAACATATATTCTGTCATAAATAGTGTTAATTAATTAACCTTATTGTAAAGTGTTATCAATAAATTACATAAAGAAAGAAATAGTATAGATAAATAAAGAAAAAAAAGCATTGAATGAGAAGAAGTGTGTCCAAACATTTGAGTGATACTGAAGCTTGTTTGAGAAAATGATTAAATAAAAGGAAAATTGACTAGAAATGTGTGAATATAGGTTTAAAAATCTATAAAAAGACGGAAAAAGACTGAATATTCCTGTTGATAATGATGAATAATAGATATATTACTTCTTATTGTTTGAGATGCTTTCATTTTGGCAAGATGCTCGTTGTTTCATCAGGTGCAACAAAGCGTGGATTTTTGGGAATATTGGGATTTTGGAAATTTGGGAATTTGCACAGAGCGAAAGAGAAAAAAAGCGACAGAGCGCGCGAGAGAGAGAATGGGATTTCCTCCTTCTGCACATCCTCTTCATCGACTAAGCGCAGTCTGTGATGGAGCTATGCAGCACGTTTGTTCGTTATTTTGTTAATTTGTTTGTTTGTTTGTTTTATCATAGGAAGACTGTTAAAATGCCTTGAACACAGAACTGCGTCTCCTCATTTCATCAGGGCAAATTAATGACCGACTGACATCATTTTCATTTCGAGTTTTATCTTGTCTTCTCATCTTCAGAACATCAGTTTAGTGTGTGATGAATCCACACTCTGGACGCCGGAGAACGAAACGTCAGGAATCAGAAATATCCAAGCGTTCACCTGTAGAGCTGTAGACCATAATACTCCACTACATCTACAGCGAAGAAGAAGATCGGCACTGGTGTATTGATCGCAACAAACCCAACACTGCAAAAATATAACACTAATAATAACACTATAACAAGTCCTAAGGAATCCTTTTAAATCTGAAATCCAGATTTCTAACATTTCTGCCATGTTTTTTTTTATTGCGTTATTTGAAACATTTTACACTTTTACAAGATGCATCAAAAAACAGGTTGAAGAGTTTTAAAAATATTAATATTTCTATTTTAATACATCAGTCATGAAGAGAAAAATAACATGCACTACATGGTATGCACTACGAATGAATGCAGCGTTCAGCTACTTCCTGCGCAGATGTCTAGTAAACCAATTTGAAATGTTATTCACTAAACCTGATAAACATTATATTTGTATTTATAATAATATTTATCTAATTTTAAGTGTTACTCCTCCTTTTTTTTGTTTATTTCTAATTTACAAGGTCAATTGCCCAACCCACTCATTAGGACTCCCCCTATCACTAGTGTGAAGTTAGACTCCGCCTCTTTTTGAACCGAATAGCGAGTAGCATGACAGCGCTAACGCTCACAGGAAAGCACAGCGACTTGCTTCTGATACATCAGCTCACAGATGCAGCCTTCTTCTGATCCACATCACCCTATGAGTGATAAGAGGAAAGAGAGAGCGCCATCTACTGTACCCACCCAGAGAAAGCAAGGCAAATTGTGCTCTCTCAGGGCTCCTGCAGCTGATGGCAAGCTGCATGACTGGGATTTGAACCGGCGATCTCCCAGTCATATTGGTGTAGCACAGCATAGTTCATTGTTAACCCAGATCAGGAATTGAACCCAGTCTCTCACACAGCATGCTAGCTTACTGGTTTTATTAGTAGTGAAGATATTGAGCCTCATCTCATGAACCTCGATTATCTAATGGAGTATAAAGCTCTACCTTCATTGAGCTGTGAGCTGTGTTTAAGATGAGTTGGGGACCTCATTAACACGTTTTTGTCGCTGAATGCAATCAAATCTTGACAGCAATGCTACATTTTGTGTTGAAAAATCTTCGAAAATGCTTCCAACAGCCGTAAAAACAAGATTTAAGATGATTTCACCAAAACAAATGACTTTTTGCATTGAATTAATGCTTTAGTTTACATTCTTTACACGCCATAACTTTACACTTTGATTTACATACATCCCAAAACCTTTATATATGAGATATATAGTGCAAGTTATGAATGCAATAAAGGGAAGTGATGGTTGGTTGGAGGTCTGGAAGGGCAATTCTGCTGCTTTTGGGCAGATTATTTAGAACTACATACATAAACTACAATATATGTTTCAGTTTACATGGTTTACACGGCAAAACTAAATTAAAAACACACAAAAACCTTTAAAGATGAGATATTATATGTAAGGTATCAAAAATGAACAGAATGCAATACCTGACCTCTGCTTTTTGCAGAAGATAAAAGTTCTAGATTTAAAGTCCTAAGCCTCCTCTACTGATAATTATTTTCAGTGGAGATCAAGTGGGAACACTTTAATACCTTAATTATAATCTTCTAATATGCTTCCAACAGCTGAAAATACAAATATTAGCACTGAAACTTATATACAACTCTGGAAAAAATAAGAGAGCACTTTAAAATGATGAGTTTCTTTGATTTTACCAAATTAAAAACCTCTGGAATATAATCAAGAGGAAGATGGATGATCACAAGCCATCAAACCACCAAACTGAACTGCTTGCATTTTTGCACCAGGAGTAAAGCAGCATAAAGTTATCCAAAAGCAGTGTGTAAGACTGGTGGAGGAGAACATGATGCCAAGATGAATGAAAAAAGTGATTGAATTTGGAAGAAATGTCTGTAGTTTATAGAATAAAACAACAATGTTCATTTTACTCAAACATAAACCTATAAATAGCAAAATCAGAGAAACTGATTCAGAAACTGAAGTGCTCTCTTCATTTTTTCCAGAAATATATAAGATATTTTATGTAAGGTATCACAGAATCATGGAATGCAATACCTGACATCACTTACAGTACAACAATCTTGTTGCTGATGGCTGTCAAATCCTCACAGCAATGCTCCATAATCTAGTAGATATAATCTAGTCTTGATTTGGACAGTAGAGATTGATTTCAGAAAAACTGCAGATATCTGATCCCAATGTTTATTGTGTAAAGATGATTTAATCAGGTACATCCTGATGCCTGTGGACAGTTCTTCGTATTTTTAATGCTGTTCTGATCATGTGTTCAGGTCGGGGGAGGTGGAGGTGCAGTGCAGTTGTGTTCAGGTTCAACAGGCCTGATCTGGCGCTTTATTAGTTCGTTCTTTTTTTACGTACCGTATTTTTTGGACTATAAGGTGCAATTAAAATCCTTTCATTTTCCCAAAACTCGGTGCTGCTTATGTATGAATTCTACCAGTCAGTTATTAAGGATCAGTAAAACCACTCCACTGAAGTACAGAGTTATATAGGTGAGTTTTCAGTGAAGTTTTTCCAACACTAAGGCTGGAGCAGCATTAGCATTAGCCGCTAACTGCAGCGCTAGCTCTTTGGTCGTTCAGAAGCAATTATACTCTATCAGACTGTAGTCTGTGTGTTTACTGTGTTAAAACAAGCTACGTGTAACGAACCGCTAGCTGATAGCAGTCTGGGTTACCGAAACACTCAGGGTTCATCAGTCAAGCGCTATCAGGCAGCATTTATGGCCAATGCTGCTGCACCCAGCCTTAGTGATGGAGAATCTTCACTGAAAACTCTTCCTTAGAAAAAATATTGGAAATCTAAGATTACTGTAAATAAATGGAAGCCCTTTGCTCACCCAAATAAACAGTTTTCAGGAGAGAAATCTGTGTAGATTATTATTCAGGGCTCGATTGACTTTAAAAGAAAATGTTTTTTTTATATATAAGAATTACAGTTTTGTTGACTTAGGCCCTTCCCCCAGCTTCCACATTAGAAAAAGGGAAACATGGCGACACCCTTGCTCACTTCAATGAAGGCATCCTTAATAGTGTCGCTTAAAATGCGCCTTATAATCTGGTGCACCTTATAGTCCGAAAAATACGGTAATTTTCTCCTCAGTTAACAGCTCATTTACTCAGTCATTTTTTTTTGTACCAGGAACAGTGAGTTTGTGCTTGTGTTCATTTCGTCTCTGTTAATGTTTAATCTAAATCTTCAGCTCATATCGCTCTTAATCGAATGTATCGGGGTGACGTTTTCTCAAAAGTCACTTCTGTTTTCTGATTTATCGAAAGGAGAGGAAAGCTTCACACCTTCCCCCAGACCCCCCATTCATTTCCTACACTCAAACTCAACTAACTCTACTATCTACCAATCATGGTCAGAGAGGGCGGAGCTACTTCAGGACTAAATAACTGGCTGCAGGTTTGAGGGGTTATGGGCTCGTGTAAAGCTTAGTTTCAGGGCTTGTTATAAAGCGTAATAACAGTCCCTTGTATTTTTCAGACTCATTCACTGTATGATGAGTGGGCCAGCACTGTAAAGAGACCACTTCTGTCGACAGCTGCATTTCTGTCTTTCTGTTGTGTGATTGGTTGATCACTCGTATGTGGGGCAGTAGCCCGCTGTAATTATGTACAGAATTTATGTAAGTTATTCCTGGGCACCAAACACTCTACGAATGGTTCTGGCGGAAGACGTCTCTGAGCTAACCCGACTTTACCCGTTTCTTTCTCGATCTGACATCAGAAACAGCTACGTGAATAAATATTCCTGTTATATATTATTGTTATTATTACGATTATGATTATTATTTTGTTATTCTAACAGACTTTTGGGGACACAGCGACTGGTTCTGCTTCCAGGATTGTAAAGCACATGCAGGTGTGAATGTTTCTGCCGTGGTTTCCTCACCGTCAGACCGGCCTCAACGATCGCCCTGTTGAAAGGTTTTGGCTGACATTGCTTTTTGTCTTCTGTTAACATGATTTCTTAATAAAAAAAAACTTGATTTTAATCAGCGTCTGATTTTGAATGTGTGAAAGTCTGATTCGTTAGAAATAGGACTGGACAATAATAAATTATGTCAATATTTATCGTGATAGAAAATATTTAAATTACAGTGATAGAATTATTCAACATATCAGTTAAAGCCTTCTCTTAATCGTGGCAATATCTGTATTTAAGCATTTTAAGCATGGTTGGTATGGTTTAATATTGAAGACGGACCAGCATAGGATCACCACATAACATTTTGTGTGTGATTGGCACATACAATGCTAATACTAATACAATGCTCATACTTAGTCATAGAATAGCCAAGTTAATGTGTTTATTTAAGTTTTAGATGTGTGATAGGTTAAGAAAATACCTTTGTTTTAGATTAATTTCATAAAATTCAGCACTTTAATGCTGTAAAACTGAGTTTTAGTGGCCCCTACAGGCGAACTGAAGTCACGCTACGTTTGGTCCCTCTGAGCCACTGTACCTCAGCAGCAGTCTGTGATTTCTGTGCTGAGCTCTGTGTTTTATGAATAAATAGTGGTTAAAAACATGTTTTAAGTTGAAAATACTGCTCTTAATTCGATTATAAGTCATATTAAAAAGCATTTCTGTGGAGAATCCGCTGTTTTAGGTCGTAGTTTTGAGTTTATGAGCTTATTTCTCACTTGTCTGTTAGAAGTTGAGTGAGACCAGGTTGTTTTCCCGCCACTTTCTGTAGCCGCGCTAGCAGCGTATGAGCTAATCCTATAACTAGACCGCTGAAGCCGTGTCGTGTCGTCTTCTATCACATTTTGTGGTAAATAAATGTGTTCAGAGCCCTGTATGTTTTATTATGTGTGTATTTTCCTCCTGAACATCACTGGAACGTCTGAATTACAAGATTGTTTAAGGGGAGTAATTAGAAAAAACGCTAGCTTTAAGCTAATGCTTAACTGACGTCACAGCTCAGCGGCAGGGAGCAACAGTACCAGCGAACTCCGACCGGGTGTTCTATCGAGTTATGCTACCCATCGATATGTGCTACTTAGCGGCTGCGCGCATGCGTAAAACTCTTACGTTTACTGTTTCTTATGTGTTTTACATAGAGCTGGGTAACTCAGGTCTAAAAAGTACGCAGTTGGTACAAAACCCTACATGGATTTTTACTTTCCGGACCTGGATTATCCATCCACCTCTATTTTTTCTGATAATGAAGTTTTTTGTTTTTTCAATCACCTATATTACCTTAACTTCATACAGCAATTTAGGCTACTCAAACATCATATCGGCACTTATACTGCATGCAGCATGTTCTTATTTTATTTTTATAGTTAAACATACACTAGGGTAGCACCGTTTGACAGGGTAGCACCACTCGACAGAACACCGGATCACGTTTTGGATTCTTCTTCTTCTCCTTCTCCTTCACAGAGGACCATTAAAGCATTCAGAGAGGTAAAACCCTTTCAGTCTGGTGATGTTGAGCAGTGTAGCCTGTGTTGGAGATTTAAAAGGCAGATAATATGAGATGGTGGTTCTCAGTGCGCTTCCCTGCCATTTATTATTTTATAATTATTTAATTATTACAGCACACCTGATTTAAATAATCCACTACTAATCAACTAACTATCTGCCCTCACTGAGGATAGCTGATTGAAACAGCAGTAAAAAATTGCAGGACAGTGTTACTAATCTACGAGCTAATCTAGATAATCTAACTAAAGAACCATAGAGTCTAAAACACTTAATGTAAAAAGGCTTTTTTTCCACTGAAACCTAATATGGGGAAATTCTTAATGTGCCTTAGTGTAGTAAAACTTACAAACATCTCTAATTTATTTCACTGCATAATAAAAGACAGTAAATGGTAAAACGTGCTACAGCGTTTAAAGATGGTTTTGGTGTAACTCTGTGCTGTTGGGTTAGTGATTTTCTGCAGTGATATGCTCAGCTCTCCTCAGAGAGGGTATTTAGTTCATTAGTCAATTCCTGTTCCACTGGTGGGGAGCGTCATGCTGCTTTCAATTCGTGTCAGAAATATCATATTTGTGAGATGAGAGCACATGAACGCCACCACAAACTTGTATTTACCAGTGAGAAACTCAGATTTTTAGATAAGCCCTGAATTTCCCCTCTTAGGGGTGTGTGAGTAACAAGAGGTCATGTGCCTGCCAGTATGGATCCTGCTCCTACAGTACACAGTAAAAACTTTAAGCTTATTAGCAATAGTTTTAAGCTGTACAGGTTTAAAACTAAAAAAGCTTTAACCCTTTAATGCGCAACATGGGTCAAAACTGACCCAGTTTTAATTTTCATTATCCTGGCAATAAATTAATTGAATCATTTTGTTTTTGATTTTTTTTTTAATTCAAGTTGTTTTTGATTATATGTCCTTATTTCCTTTCTTACCTTTTGAAGAAAAGCCCCTTTTGTGTCAATACCCCCAGAGGCGGTCTTTGCATAAAGGCATTGCTAGGCAATTGCCTTGGGCCCCTCCCACTGCAGCCCACTGTAAGGGCCCCCTGACTAGCTGCAAACTTTCCATAGGCCTACAGCTGGTAACTGGGGCCCTTCGGACAGTAATTCACAGATAGTGGGTTCAGAAATGGTGATTCTTGTATGTTTAAAATGGAAACAAAGACAACACAATAAATTACAAAGAAATACGGTTCAGTCCACACACCCTCTCTTTCCCGTTAAAATGGAATATTCCATTCATGCCATGTGGCCATGCCGTGAACCGCTAAGGCGAGGAATTAAGGTGAAATTAAGTGTACAAGTGGGTTGTGAGCGAAGCCATGAAGCACCACTTGCTACAAAAAGAAAAAAAGAAGGAAGAGGCTTAACTAAAAACAGATGCTCTTCCAAAACTGATAAGCTTTTTTTTTCATCAATAAAATACTAAACATATTTAAAATGAATAAAAAGTAATTAATATAAAATAAAAACTCCTTTAACACACAATCAAAAGCTATCTAATAGTGCACAAAATAATATCAGTTTCAGTTAGTTTCAGTTTCAAATAATTGAAACAGCTCCCCAAAACCTCAAACTATCCTTTATATTTGACAATATTTGATTACTTTACAGGTCCTCACTCATCTTAATTTTAGTTGTTATATTATTTTTAGCCTCCGCTGAATTTAGCTCCGTGCTGGGAGGGAGGGAGGGAGGGAGGTAGGGGGAGAGAGAGCGCAGCGCGGCTCATTTTGCCTGATTTCTCTTGATTAAATATCAATAAACATGTGAATTTAATAGCTTTTAATACCATATATTTTAATTCACTTGATAGGACCTTATTTATTAAAACGTTTTTTTTTTATCGCAATGCCACGCCTTTCCTTTTGACTGAAGCGCGCGTTCCTTATGACTGAAGCTAAACTGTTTGATCCATCTGTTATATTATATTATATTATATTAATACCATTTTAACGTTTTTCGTTTCCATGTTTTGAAATTCGTTAGATTATATTTTTGTCAACATTTTGGGTTTATTTTCGTTTGTTATTTTTCTAATAATAATAGAATTTACATAATTTATTTTCAAAGTACCGTGCCCAACACTGGCTGACAATGAGCAAGTTTCCTGGCACAACCAGCATGAATGACATGAAATGTTTAAAATGAATACAGACATGTAGAAAAACGAAGACAAAGACAAGCTGTAACCTAGATATAAATAATAATAGGATAATAATAATAGAATAATTATAAATAATAGAATAATATGCCAATTAGGCATATTTGTAGCAGTAGGGTATTTTAATTTTCATCCCTGACTCTAATTCATTTAAGTTATATACCTGATTTGATATTTTTCTGTACAATCCCTGCTAAAGTTTTAGGTGAAGGAGACCTAAAGAAGGTCAGTGCATGTTTCTGGAAAAAACAAAACAGTGGGCGTGGCATCGCCATGGTTACCATCCATCGCATGCTGGGTCATAAATGAGGATGGACGATGATATCATCTATCAGCACAACCCTATTTCTCGCATATTAATGTTGATGGGCCCCCTAGCTAAATTCGCCTTGAGCCCCCAAATTGCTAAGTCCGCCACTGAATACCCCTCTAATGCGCAACATTTTTAGCACAAAAATGTTTCACTCATCTGATTTTTCAGGGTTTTCATGTTATTTTTTGGTTGTGTTGTATTTGGGATGGAATTACCAGCTTTTCCAATCGTAAATGGTGGTGAAAGGTGGCTAAAATTAGCAACTTACTTTAGAAGAAAAACTTGCTACCTTGACAACATTGGTAAAGTAGGTGTTCATAGATATCTTGTGTTTGTAGTGTCTTTAATGATCATTCTGATTGATCAAAAAGCGTAAGATTTACATAGCACTAAGGACATCTTAGCCGTCTTAGATTAGCTTAGCTTAGCTGGGGTTTTCTGTTGAGTTCTACTAATTGATATTTTCTATTTAACGATTTTGCAGACACCCACAGTTTTTAATGTTTTCTTTTGTTTTTTTCATGATAATTCTGTATATCTCTTGAGCATTTTACAGTCCAAGCTTACATATATGGCAACACATTAACAGACTTACAGTACCTACAGTACCTAGCAACCTAGCTAACATATTAGCACTCATTTAGTAGAAAAATGACACATAATACAAACAGCAAATTACCTTATTATTAAAACCACTAGCCATATGGATATATCGCTAGCTTAGCTACCCAGCTAACAAGTTAACAAACATTTCAACTGTAGAGAACTTACAAATAGCATATCTGTTTTTAAAATTATTTAATTATTTTTTTTTAAATGAATTTATTAAAATGAAAAAGCCATTCTCTTTTTTTTATGTGCTGTTACTAGCCAAAGTGTTTATTAATGGAAGATTATTTATAAGTTTAGTAGAACACACTGCAAAACACTCAGCACCTAAAACATAAGGCCTTTTAGGATTAAAAACTAGTCTTGGTCAAAACTGTAATTTTTAATAGAATTTGATGGAATGTTTAAAAGCATTAAAAATTGGGAATTAAAAGCTGCAAATGAAAGGTATACATTGACATGGATTTGATTCAGCTTTGTGTGAGACACTGAAAATATATGTATGTCTTCATCAGAATTTATTTTACATACATATTTTTATCCAAATTCCCTAGACTTTAACTAGAGAATGCTGGTAATTTACTACAGCATGACCAAGAAAAATCATTTAATCACTGTTAAAATATCAAAATATGATGAAATAAATGACCACGAGTCAAGGTTTAATATGTAATATAACATTACAATTTAATTGGAAAATTGATTTAGCAAGTCAAAAGTACAATAGTAAAAGAGAGCAAAATCATAAAAACTGTTTAATGCATTCAAAACCAACAGACAGAGTGAGATAATAAAAAGATAGAGGGGGTGGGATCACTCTTAGTTGTCTCCCCCTAAAACTAACAGACTTTGTTAAAGCAATTACATGTTAATGCAAAATATATGTAAATCAGCCTCAATCAAAATGTGTAACTACACATTATATTAAACCAATTATACCATTGCCCTTATGGTGATAAAACCAGAGGAAAATTATTATTAATGATTAGATAGAGTAAACATTTTAGCTTTAAGCACAACTAATTTTTTATATATGTATTGGTTAAATGCAGTTTTGTCTTTTTAAGTAATTTTACGCCACCACCCTTTGGTTTGTTCTTTCCACACAATTTTTTTTTTCCCAAAATTCCCACAAACAAACCCCTTGTAGTATTTAGGTAATTATTCTGTATGCAAGCAAATTATTTTCCACCTTTTTTAGTTATTCTACATTGAGATAATAAGAGAAATAAGAAAAGCTATTCTAAAGATTCAGTTTTACAACACACTTTGTGCTAAAAGTAATCCTTCATTCAGTGTTGCATTCAGTAATGTATTTTTCTACATTCTTCAGAAGCTCTGCTGCAATCTTCACTGCTATCAGGGCTTTTTCCACGGCCTGATGCACTTTAAACAGATTCCACTCAGGACTCGCCGCAGGTTCACTCTGAGCAGCGCTGAGGTCACATTCTGCCTGTCGGTACCAGCGCTTAGCTTCTTCTCTGTCTGGAATGTCTGGTTTTGGCATGTCCCTCGGTGTAAAATATGACCAAAAGTTATAGTGCTTCCTAGAATTGTTCTGATAAAATCGCTCTCTCCCCCTTCTGTGCCTTCTGGCCTCTTCATTCCATCTGGACCAGCTCTCTCGGAAATGATCTCCACCTGAAGATGTGCTGCCTGCAGTCTTCCCTCCCTCCAGCTCGTTGATTTTTTTCTGTAGATATTTGAAAGCTTCATTGAAAAGTTTAGTGTTGTCCAAGTTCTTGTCTGGGTGCCACCTTAAGTAAAGGCGTTTGATAGCCTTACATTTGTCTTCTTCTGACATTTTCCAGATTTCTTTCAAATATTGGTCAATCTCTTCTTTGACCTCATCCAGGGTCTGTGGTTTGGGTCTCTCCTCAGGTGTCTGTGGTTTGTGTCTTTCCTTCGGTTCATGTTGTGGTGTGGGTATCCTTGGTGAGGATGTAGACTCTGAAGGATTCGGCATCACAGCCATTTCTGTGCAGGAGGAAAATGTCATTGGGGTTGATTGTTCTCTCTTAAACTGATAAAGATCGAGAGAGCTTACTTCAATAAACTCATCAGTCCCAATCTGTATTTTGTATCTTGCAGGAATCCTTCTGTTCTGTCCTGAAAGCTCATCCAGACATTCTACAATGATGGCAAAACGATATTCATTTTTCAATTCATCCTTTTGGAAGCCAACATATTCTCCCTTTTCAAAACAATTAAAGGGGTTCATGTCAAGGGAATCAAGCCATTCCTCTGGAATAGGATCTCCAGGGTCTGGACGGGTACCAAATCCTCCTTCTTCAGTCATGCTGTTATGGATTCCATTTTGTTCCAAGGTTCTTTCAACATTCTCCAGATTTTTACACAGCAAAAGATGACCAAGGATGAGTAACATGAAGGAGTTTAGTCTGTTGTTGAGAAGACCATTGATCTCTTTAGTTAGATGCATGATGACTTCATTCACTACTTCAAAGTCCATGTCATCACTGTGTTTCAAATAAAAGATGGATGCCTCTGGCTGCTTTTTCACATAAACCTGTGTCCTGGACCTAGTACCCTCCAGCGGCACCTGGTGCAACAAAAGCTCAGTTTGGAGATCACTGCAACAGTTGATTTGAATTTTACCAAAAATGTTTTCACACATGCGTGTAGCTTCAGTTTGTGAAATAGAGCCCTTGCTCTGTTCTCTGATCAAACAGATCAGACCATAATGAAATGCACGGGAAGACAAATGCTGTTCAAACCAACCACTGAATTCACATCTTTTTCCATATTCACATTGTTCAGCATGTGCACCAACCAGGTTCTCTGAGATAACTTGAGTAAGAAGCTTTGGACGAATGTTCTAAGGAAGTAACTGCAGAAGTTTCTGATGTTCATATGGGTCATTTCCAAGGTGGCAATGGTTTAGGTTCTCAAGCAGCTTCAGTTTGGTTCTCAGTGGATCCTCTAGTCTTTTAGGCCGGAAGACAGTGTCATTGAAAAACAATGTGTTGGACTCATATAGTTTTCCGTCTGTTGATGGGAGATAAAGTGTGTTATTGTGAAAATTACATGTTTTATCCTCTTTAATCAGCTGGAAAATTTGCTTCACTACACGTTGCACTGTGGTCTGCTGGTTTGGGTGAAGTGTATTCTTATCACTACACTCCTGGTAGATTTCCTGGAGCACTGTACACAGTTGTGTAATTGTAGGCTTCTCTTTAACCCCAATCTTCTTGAAGAATTTTGCGTACTTTACATGATTGCTTTGGATAGGGTACAAGTAAGGCCTGAACTCATTAGAATGTGGAAGTGAAAGGACTGCTTGGGTAGCTTTCACAAGGGTTGTGTCGTTTTCAGTGAGAACAAGAGGGAGACCGACCAAAGCAGATGCATCAAAATCCACAGACTGTAGGTATGCATACGAGTTGCTGAACACTGTAGCTCTTGTATCTACAGAAATGTCTGATTTGCTCAAATGTTGACAGATATTTCTCAAGTTTTGCATGACTTGTTCTGAAGGGGGTTGATCAAAGGCTCCAACAGAAATCATTGCATCTAAATGACTTATAGCGCACTTTCTGGAGGGCAGGATTGGCATAGCTGTCCATATGAGATACTGGTGGCTAGAGTCTTTTTCCAACAGTGATCCTTTGATAGCGACAACCTCTCTTTCTTGAGCAAATGCTCGGTGATAGTCACAAAGCTTTGCTTCTACCTTCACAGGAAAGATAAATTTCATGGTTGCAATTTTCTGCAAAAATTCTGAATTCTCAGTGCTCTTCTGCAAAACAGTCTCAAGTAATGTTGTTGATCTGTGTTTCAGAACATCCAGGTCAGTGTTACCTCTGGCATCAGATTCAACTTGAAGTGCAAAGTCAATTATCTCCTTCTCTGATACTTTGTGATTTAACCCAAATTCCTTTAGAAAGTTTTTTACTTTATCCTTAAGTTTATTCTTTTGAAAGCTTTCTCCATCGCTCCTTGGTTCAAATTGAAATTCATTCCAAAATGCCTGTGGCACAAACCTCTCTTCTGGCAGCATAACCTTATAAAGGTTTACAGTTTCATCATAGAAGTGTGAAGCCATCTGAAGATGTCCATGTATGTCCCGAATACATGAGACATCTCTCATTTTCGAAGTAATTGTATGCCAACAATTTACATTGACACCAGAAAGTTTCAGTGCAAAAAGAAGTTTTACTAGATTGAGCAGCTGGGTTTCTTTGAGGTTTTTGACAGTGGGAAGAATGAATCTTACACAGTATTCCAAATCAGCTAACTTTGGTATTTTGAGATTTTCTGCCAAACTTGTGTTCACTGAACTATTCTTGAGGAAAATTCCATTTTTGTCATCAAAAATGTACAATTCTGGAAACATTTTGTGGAACTCAGTTATTGTAACAAATACATTTTTGTGAAGATCAATCCGCTGCCGCTTTCCAGATATTGTCTCAAACAACGGCAAGGACATTAACTTTCTCTGGTATTCATTTCTGTTTTTGGTGGACCTGATGCCATTTTGCAAGTAATATTGAAGCTCTTCAGCATCTGCAGAAGAAAGCTCTTCAAACTGTGAATGAGGTACGTCATACAGCTGCTCCAAAACAGCATGGGTGTTGCTGAGTTTCAGAAGATTTGGTTCCAGATACATCTGCCTAAAACTGTCAATATCTACAAAAAATGCATTGTTTAATGTCACAAATCCCAGTTTGAACAAAGTCAAAGAAATGGGATTTTCTTTGTCTGAGTCAGGAACAACATTTTGTAGATGTCTAACTGACTGTAGGAACTGTTCATCCTCCTGGTTTGGGCAAATTACAGGCAGAATTGGCCAATTAAAGTGTTTTTTTATTTTCTCAAAGATTTTATCTGTTTCTTCATGTAGGGCCTCCTGCTTGTATTGATCGTCAAATAATTTCCAAAGTTCTTTCAACCATGTGATTGTCTCTGTCTCTGCTCTATGAAGCCCTTTCCATTCTGTGGGTGATGATGGTTGTAGCTTTTGCTGAAGCACTGGTTCCAGAAACGTTGCTGCAACTGGGATTGTTATCTCCTCAATGTATTTTCCCTCTTGGAAAAGTGTTTGATGTTCATCATTAACAGAGAAATCTGCAAATTCTGACTCATGTCCCGAAAAAATGTTTGCAAATTTTGAAAATAGCACTGGAAAGTCTGAGTTGAACTTTCTTAACATCTGATCATGAGTAAGAAAGAGAGGTAATCCATTCAGGTCAGGTGATTTTTCCTTTTCATCTGATAAACAAAAGTTCAGAAGTTCTAAACAACTTTCTTTATCTTTAATCAGAGTCTGGCTGATGGGTAAGGGTAAATCCTGAGTCGTTTGTGTGGGATCATTCAGTCTTTTTTTCTTCAAATAACTGATAACTGATAAAGGACTGAAATCAGCTACTTCTACTTTTGCTTTTTTAAAACTCTTCATAACTTCATTTGAATTATTTATCCATGGTATCAGCTTCATTCCAGTGTGCTCCAAAACTTGGAGAATTGTGTCCTTATGTTTCTTTGATGTAAAATGAGGTAAATCATTTGGGTCTGGTTCTGACACATTGGACCAGTAAACTTTGTACATTGGACTTGAATGTGAACGGGCGACACTTTTTAGGGTAGGTATCACCTGAAGTTTTCGTCTCTTGATTGATTTGTAGACTTCACTGATCATCTCATGCCAAACTTTGTCAACGCTCATTAAAAAAAGTGGAAAATGCATGAAATAATGCTCCAAATGTTCCTTGATTAGTGTTAAATCATTGGGTTCATCTTTCTTAAAAGCTGAACACAAATGGTTTAGAAGGTCAGCATATAGAGGTGCCAGGGCCTTCAGCTTCAATGACTGATTCCAGCTGGTCCTCAAACTGTCGCCATCCTCTTTCCACAGATCTCTTCTAGAAGAATCTAATTCAAAGTTTCCGTTCACATGAACAGGAAGACCAGTTTCAACTGGTAATGGTAGAGAACAAAAAGCCTTTCCAGTAAATTCAGGATCAGCTGGTTCTGCTCCGTTGCAAGCTGCCAAAGCCACATGAGGCACTCTGTGGTCCGGGTGTCCATCTTCTTTGTTGTAATTTTGAAAGAAAGAGCCAAAACTCTCTGCAATAACCCAGTCACTTTGCTTTTTTTTAGATGATATCTGTACATTATAGATAGTTTGGCATGGGGCAACCTGCCCAGAATTGAGAGAATTACGGACATGTTTTAGAAATCCTTCCCTTTCCTCAATGTTGCTCTTGATGACTTTCTCAATTAAGAAATCATCTGTCATTTCGCCATTGTTGTTGATCACGTGGAACTGAATTTTTGTGATGTTCCTCAAGAAGAGAACCAGTCCCTCAGGATCTTCAACCAAAGCTTGTTTAAGGCTTGTAAGTTCCTCATCTGTTACAACATGTTTAGATATCTGAGATTGGTCTGCCATTTCCTCTGTCCTGAGAGGAAGCCTGAACATGGTTCCAGCTTGAAGAACAAATTTGTCAGGGAGAAATGTGCGGTAAACATCGTTGAAAGACTCTTTGAAGTTTTCATCCATGGAATACTTGCAGCCTCTTTTTTTTCTAACTCCTTCCACATACTGCAGATTTGGGTCAGAGATACAGAGATACTCGTCACCAGTGAGTATAGAGGGGCAGTCTGTCAGCTGGTAAACAGAATTGAAACCCAGTCCATATTTCCCAGTTCGACCAAAAGTGCCATGTTTACCACCTTCCCCAAGCTGCTGAATGCCAATCAGGTCTTTGTCAGAAAATGTCTTGTTGTTGTAAACACAAAGTGCTGGGCCCTGAAGCATCTCCCATTTTTCTCCAAATATTTTTTCAGTCTTATGCTCTCTTTTGTCCCATATAAAGTGGATTTCCGTTGCTTCTGCATCATCAGCATTCTGTATGAGTTCCTTCAGGATGTCTTTTTTGGATGGATATGCTTCAATAATGTTTCTTATTCTGACAGTTAATTCTTCACCTTGTCCAAACTCTTCAGCAAACAGAGAAAACCCTTCATCTTCATGACTGTTCAGTGTATGGTGTCGTGTTGTTTCCACACCAAGGTAGCATGCAATAGGTCAAGGTATTAGTTCATGACAAAGTTTGATCCCAGCTTGGACTGGCATCCAAGGGCTGTCATTATACTTAAGCTTACTTGACCTTGTGAGGACACCTTCTTCATCAGGTAAAAGACAGTCTTTAACCGGTCCATCTCTGGACTTATACAGTCCTTTTGTAAGAATGGAAAGAGATGTATTAAGAGCTGATTTACAAAGAGGTCCAGGACAAGTACTTATTTCTTCTAGTACAGCCACAAACTGATCTGTGGTAAACTGTTTTTTGATGCCAACACAGTTCCAAAGAGTCTCAAATCTGGAGAAGTCAGATGGAAGGATATAGAGGTAAGGTTTCTCTTCAAATTCCCCACTCTTGGCCACTGATTGCACGTTTACAAAGTGGCCTTCAATAAAAACAAATGGTACTGATCTTGCATGATCAATGATAGCAGTAGAATCTCCACCATCAAGCAAATATTTGTTGAGATAGTCGTAACAGCTTTCAGCCACATTAAGCAGCATTGCTTTACTCAAAGTATCTGAATGTTGATGTGCCGCCTTAAGTTGTTTGAGAATTGTCTCAACTGGTGGGTTCCTGTTTACTCCCAGTGTTGTTAGGACTGGGTGATCTTGCCGTATAAGCAGGTTTGTGTGATCAACACTGGATTCTGTCATGTTCACCAGATGGTAGTGTCTCTTACTGTAGACTTCAGATGGTTTTTTTAGTCTGGTCATCTCTTTATTACCCAGGTTGGTAATCACAGCAGGCAGGAACGGGATGTGTTTCAGTGTTTCCCAGTGTGGAGAACTGACATCACGAGAACATTCTTTCATACAGTCAAACAGACAATGGAGACATTTTTGTGCTTTCTCACTGTCCTCTTTCCAAACTCTTGAAATTGTCTTTGCTCTGTCTACAACTTCCTCAAGTGGTAGAGTATCATTCTGCATTCCCAAGCCTGACAGTCGCTGAAACCTTTCGGGAGTGAAGTAGTCATTTTTGGTTCCATCAAGAAAGCGTCCTTCCTGTGGCTCATACAGACATGCTACTTTCCCATGGGGATACACAAGTTTGTTGATGAACTGAAGTTTGTCACTTTTCTGTGTTGGAATGCATGGATTACTTTTCAGTAATTCATCAATCGCAGGGTCATTCAAGTCGAGAGCATGCAGTATAAGAGCATTCCTACAGGGTGGATCCATGTTGCCTAAATTCTTGAAAACTATTTGATAGAACTCGACCCAGTAAAAAGTCCTTTCTTTTACCATCTCATCAAAACCACAGTCAGTGAAGCTTTTTCTCACCCATGATGGCAAAGGAACGGCACAGTAGCTTGAGTCTGCATCATTCAGGAAAACTTTCATGGCAAGCTCTCCCACGGCATTATTGTTTTCAATGTTTGCAGCCAGAAATCTCACCTTGTCCATTGAGCACCAGGTTTTCCCATTACTGAAAAGCTCTAGAGATTGTTCAGTCATGTTGATCTGTGTAATGGCTGAGTAGAAAGCAGCAACCAAAGGTTGAAATGCTTTGCATACTTTTTCAGCATTAGGCCAAAATGTGTAGTAGTCATAGTTTTGAAGTTTCCCGTTTTGGGACATCTTCTTTAGCTCGAGTAGTGTGGTGATATAGGCAGAAGCAGTGGCATCTTGGAGTAATGCTTTGTTCCATTCCCCCTTTATTCCACTTTGCCAGAGAGCCTTCCTATTTGACTTCCTATAGACTGCAAAAGACCCATTGATATGAACTGGGAGGCCTGTCTCAATCAGAAGAGGAAGGAAGCAGTAGGCCTGGCCGACTCTACAACTTTCATCAGGGGACCAAACATTTTGTGCTTCTTGTTGTAAAGGTACAGCAACTCCTCCAATTGGCAGGGAAAACTTGCTCCCCTGTTGTTCTCTCTGGAACATTCGCAGGGAATCCTTTGTCCCAAAACTTGAGTAGAGAAACCAGGACTGGGTGTTAGTTCTCTCAAGCTGTTCGTTTTCTATTTCTGTAATGTGTGCTCCAAAGCAATCAACAACCCTGTGGCAATTTTTGTCAAGGTTTCTCAAAGTGTCCCTGATGTCTTGAAGATGTTCAGCATTTGAAATTTCAATTGAACAGGCAACCTTCCTGGAGATTTTAAGGAGTTTCTGAGTTTGATTCGGTAGTGGAGGCGTGGAAGCATCTTCAGAAATTGATTGAAGAGACACAGAGTTTATGTTCTTAAGGAATAGCAGGGGACTTTGAAATCCATCAGTGAAGTGTTCCTGTAAAGCACTTATGCGTTCTTTGTCATACACCTTGCAGCTAATTTCTGATTTGCAGGCTTCTTCTGGAGTGCGGAATGGTAATTTAATCAGGGTACCATTGTAGTAGTTCTGGCTGCTCTTGGTCAGGTCACAGTCAAAAATTCCTTCATAAGATCGGAACTGTCCAGGAAATCTCCTGAACAGTCTCTCTTGGAACAAATCAAGTTTAATTCCAGGATTTGATTTACTCTGTATGTGTTTTTCCAAGTGGGTGACATTTGGATCAAGAATGAGAAGACTTTTCCCACTCAAAATAGATGGGATATCTGTCAAGTGATAAACAGCATTGAACCCAAGCCTAAAATTCCCTATTTTCTCTATTTTGTTTTCTTTTGAGGCAGCTCCAACTCTGACAATGTTTTTCCAATCTTCTTCTGAGAAGCGTTCATTGTTGAAAGTCCAAAGACACGGTCCATTGCAGAGGGCCATTCCTTCATCAATGAGACCATCAGCAGGATGTGTTCTGAAGTCAAGAAGGAAATCACAGGTACTTGCTCCTGCATCTTCTGCATTTTGGATGAGTTCTTTGAAAATGTCACTTTCCTCATCATAATCTTTGAGTATGTTTTTGATTCTTTGAGTAATTGGTTCTTTTCGACCACACTGTTCAATTCCTGGACAAACATCCTCTGCTTTTATGAATTGTGGCTTCAAGATATGTGTACTAAGCAAAGGAATTTTCAGCCATTTTGCAGTGACAGCTAGTACCTCTTCATGAATGACGTGAAACTCCTCCTGGTCGTGTCTCAGGTCATCTAGTCCTTCATCACTGATGTCACAGTAAACTGTATTTCTTAAAGGCTGTAGGGTGAATTTTCCATTTTCCGCCCTGACAGGCACTGGGGTACTGTCCTTCAAAGGTTTTTCATTCTTTTGCATCCAGTCAAGAATGGCTATTGACACCTTGAGTTCAGAGTGATCGCCATAAGGTGGATCTCTGTCATCGATGCTGTGCTTTATATCATTCAATATGTCTTCAATCTCTTCATCAGAGAGTGTTTCCTTTACACCAAACTCTTTTAGCATGTCACCATATTGCAGAAACTCATCTGGTACCTTCTTAATGTGAAGGCTGAGATCTAACTCATGTGGATAGTACAGCACAACATCCCGAGGTGAGACAAACTCATTCTGGCACCAGAGCCAAGTGATGCATTTCTTGTTCATCTCTTCTCTGAAATATTCGATGTTTTCCTGCATGAATTTGTAGGTGTTGTGCAATTTGTTTTTGAACTCAAAATCAGAATTTGGATTGTCTGGAACCATCGACTGCAAAACACAAAGGTTCTCCAAGACCTTTTTAGCTGGAGGAGGGCTAAAAAGACTCAGATTTTTGCATACATCCTCACTTAGCTCTGAATTAAGTGGCATAACATGGCCCACAATTGCTGAGAATTTTGATGCTCTGATTTCAGCTGGTTTGTAGAGACCCTTCTTCTGACTCTTCTGACTCTTACTGTTTACTGAACTTGCATTTTTACAGGGCACCCACTGCATTTGACGAAGCTGTTCTTTCTCCCCCACAGAACACTTTGAGAGCAAATTTGTTCTATTTAATACTCTCACAAGGGCTTCTGCCTTTTTAAATGCCTTATTTCGAGAGTGGATGTGGAGCTTTTGAATTTGGGAGGCAACATGAAGCACATTTGAGGAGGATATTTCTTCTTCTTTTGTTCGTAAACCAAGTTGTTTCAAGCTTTGGAGAATCACCGGGGTTCTGTAGACTGGTGGTGGAAAGAAATCAGCGTCAAAAAGATCTTGAAAAATCTTGTTTGTTGGGTCAAACACACTTGAGGGTTTCTTGCGCTCCCCATTTTCGGTTTGAATGAAAGGGAGATTCTTGCTTTTTCTAAGCAGTTCATCACTTTGTGGAAGCAGGACATTCCCATGATTCAATATCCAAGTCATTATTTTCTCTTCATTCTCTTTATTAAATGCATTTCTTTCAATGCAGTCTACCAAGTTGATGGCCAAATGAGCTGCATCTAGAAGATCAACCTTGAGAAGAGTCAAAAGCCTACGATCAGCTTCATTGGCACACTGTACAATAGTCTCAGGAACAGGCAAATCTGCTGGAATGGCTGGGTTTGACTTCAGAATAACTGCCTGTTTTGACTCAGCAGCTACAAAATTTCCAGACATCAGTCTGAAGAGAGGAAGAGCTGAAAGTAAACGTTTCTCAGCATCAGAGACAGAATCCAATGAAGAGAGATACATCTTAAACTCTTCTTTTTCATGGAGTGAAGCACTGGCAATGCCTCTCATGACCTTGTCCCTGGCAGAGTTTAGAAGGACTTGCAGAACATTCCTTGGTGATGTTGTCAGGACATAACTTTTGATGTCATGATGTTTGAGACATCCATCCTTCTTAACGACTGTTCCTCCCACCATCTTTACCACTTTCTGAACTTGATCTGGCAACCTGGACTCTCTGCTTTTCTGAAAGATCAATGTGGAATTTTTCTCTAGTCTTGCTAACAGTGTAGAACTGCCTGTTTTTTGAAGAGGTTCCAGAGGTATTAAAGGCATGCCAATGAAATCCTTCAGCTCCACCCAGTGAGTATTCAGAAATTTCCAGAATTCTGTTAGCCATGACTTTGGTGGGTGACCATCTTTAGAGGGATTCCATTTCACCTGACCTTGGGTCTCTATCCAGTCTCTGGGTAAGTGTTTCCTGGCAAAAGCTGCAACGTTCTTTGCATCCAAAATGATTATTTTGTACAGGTTTGCATCTGAAATTAAACAGATATGGAGACTATTCATTAGAAAAGCAACTGCAAATGTAACCAAAATCTGCAGTTGTTAGGGGTTGACAATATGACATTATTTGGTATGTATGACATTATTATTGTGATATAAAGCTTAATACCAGAACAACACACACCACAACCATGTTGCTCAGTGTTGCTGAAAAGAAGGACAATTAGTGTAATAACAAGAAGGGGTCTTTCCTTTTTTACACTACATATATACAAACCTTTGCATACCACTCTAACTGACAATGAACAATGGCCAACTAAATGTTTATTTGTGAAGTATTTATAATTATTCAAGTACACTCGTGTGGTATCTTGAATAAAAATAATTATATTTATATACTGTAATATATTTTTAAGTCATGCTAATGGCATTTTATTGTCTTGAATCTACTGTAATGCAAGCTATGTGACATGAATGTTCTCAATGTTGTATTTTTGATGTATCACATACTCCATGGATACTACATGGATTATGAAATTGCATAAAAGCTTTACCTGTCAAAGCCATTCCTCTAAGATGAGGGACTATGTTGCTGTTAACGTTGGCATGCAAAAACTTCTCTTTGCAAAAAGGCAACAGCATTCTAGAAAAAAGAAAATTTGCATGTTGAGAGTGTCAACAAGTACTGATATAGGCACCAACTGACCTGGCACTGGGTCTTTGGTTTTTGGGTCAAGAATTAAAGAAGGAGGTGTCCAGAACACTGATCAAATGGTAAAAGATATATATTCAAATTTAAACCAGCTGGAAAAGTGATTTTTCACTGCAGACAGACTGGACCATGGTTCAGTTGATCAGGACTTTTGGTCCAACGAATTTTAGTCCATGGCAACTTCCAAATCTGCTACTTTAGTTTGGTTTAATTGGCTAAAAAAAACATTGACTTCAAAAGGTTAACAGGTCAATTGTTACATGTATTATCCAATTGTAACTGTTCTTATGGTAACTTTGCTCACCCAAATCAATCACCTCTCACCCCTTCCTCAATAGTAACCCATGCCAATACCCACTTACAGTTATGAATGGGGATAAACTGAAGATAATCTCTAAAACTCACCGTGAAAACTCTTCATTGTCAATCAAAACTGTATCTTCTTCCTTATTGGTGAATGACCTGAAACTCCCATCACTGAGAGGCAGAAGCTGTAGACCATGCAGTTCTTTGTACTTGCCATCACTGAGGATGTACTCCAGGAGCGACAGTTTATCATCTTTACACACATTTCCAATCTCTGTTTTGCGGAGCACATTTCTAACAAGGCACGGGGTCACCCATTTCAGAGCTGCAGGTTCTGGGAAAACTGTTCTTATAGCTGTCAGCACATGTTCAGGAAACGTGATGAGGTTTTCTCCCTCTTTGATCAATAACCGGGACACTGCTGACATAACACCGCTATCTGTACTGTTGGATGGGAAAACAGCCTCTGAAGCAGCCACCCAGTTTTTCTCATTTTGAGCAAGAGAGAAGATTCCTTTAGTCTGGAATAACCGTTTAAACACGTCCAGGGCAACTTCATGCCATCGGTCATTGTGTTCCGTCTTGCTCAGGTCAGGCCAAAGACTGTACACAGCGCTGGCCGGCAGCAGCGACTTTGTGGATAGTTGAACAGCATCTCGAATCATCTTGAGATACACGTGGGGAAGAACCTCCTTCTTCAGCAGCTCGTTCCACATCGCCGATTCGTCGTTCTTCTGGTCCTCCTCCTGCCACTTGATGTACCTCCGGTCGTCTGTGAGGCCGAAGCATGCGTTAACGTGAACCGGGAGGCCCGTGTTATTGGTCTCATTGTTCGGAAGGGGCAGGAAGCAGCTCAGTCTTCCAGAGTCACATGTTTTGACTTCATCACACTGAAATGCTACATCAACCTGAGGAAGGAAACTGAGCTTCTCAGCAAGGGTGTCAATCTCAGGTATGTTCCCTTCTGTTAGTCGACTGGTCGTCACTAGCCACTCGGCCTTTGTCTCAGTCCCAGATGAAGAAAAACAGGACACTGTTTTATAGCTGGTTTTACCTTCTACCATCTCTCTTCGGAAACATTCTTGATAAAGAGGAATTTCAGGAGATGCCACAGAAACTTTCATCCTAACATTGGCGGTGCCGTTTGTGTCGACATGCATCAAAGAAATGGATGAAACGTTTCTCAGAAAGAGAAGACTGATCTCTGCATCTGCTATGAAGCTGTTGAAGAGCTGTGTTATCTTGCTGGAGTTGTATAAATTATCAGAGATCTCAGAGGCTTCACTGCGCAGAGGAAAGCGGAAAAGTGTTCCACTGAAGTTCTGCTCATCTATGATTTTCTTCCAAGAACAGCGGCTGACTAGATGAACTATATCCTGAAAAGGCTTGAACTGATCTGTGAATTCCAAAAGGTGCCTTCTGTCCTCTTCATCATCCAGTGACCATCGATAGCCCTCTTTTTTATTATCGAACATCTTCATTTGTGGGTCGAAAACAGCCAGGTGTTTAGAACTGAAGACACATGGCAAGTCTATAAATACAAAAAAATAAAAAGTACTTAATTTTACACCTTTGTTTACAAAACATAAATACAATAAACAAACCAGTTATTTATTTCTTGCATTGCAAAAAAACACCAGCAGATTACATGGCTCCCTAAACCATTAGTGACCATCAGTAAATTTTGCATTTCATTTGGAAATCAATCTCCCAGAGTCTGGAGCTTTATCTAGGTTGTCTAGATATGTCTAGATACATGAATAACAAATGTAACCCAGATGAAACATATCATGCTCAGCCAATAAGCATACAGTTATATCCTGAACTGCTAGCCTCTTAAATACTCTTTACCTGTAACATGGTAAATAGAGTTGAAGCCGATCCCAAATCTCCCCACTTTGGTTGGATCGTCCTGCTTGATGCTTCTTCCAGCTCGCTGGATTCCCTCCCAATCCTCGTCAGTGAAGACTGCATTGTTGAAAGCATAGAGAGCAGGTCCTACCAGAACATCGAAGAGATATGAACACCATGAAGAGACAAAAACAAGTCTATATTAATGTTAATCAGAACCGCTGAAATCAGATACCATCAGAAAGTGGTCTTGAACTGGATTATTAAGCAGTATTGAAAAATAAACATGCTCAAGTGATATGTATACTTGTTCTAAGTGTAAAAAAGTTACATCTTCTACAGAGACACATTTCTGCATTTTTTTATTGAATTAATGGTCTGTAGGTTTATTTGAGAGAAGAGAGAGGAGGTAGGGCATGCAACTGCAGCCTCAAAAGGAAAACAGGGGCAGTGGATGCGATGGGAGAGTGTTAAGAAGGAAAGAATTGCTTGGAAAGAGCTGTGAGCTTTGGATGCGAGTCATATCAAGCTACTGCTAGGAGTTATCTATGACTGCAAAACCTTGTGCAGTGGTTAGATGAAGATAAACCCTATGAATTACGCATTGAAACCAGTGCTGTCGGCATGTAAGGTAAGCTTGTTGCAGGGTTACTACACTTACTACACGCTTGATCAGGTATTTAGGTCTCTTACAGGTGCTGAATGATCTACCTGTAATAGTAAAGTCAGTTACTGCTATTGGATGAGTAGTAAAACATGGTGACTCAGGCTCAGAGTGGTCCAGCGGGCGAAGCGCTGACACTATAATCAGGAGATCGCGTTTTTCGAATCCTGTTCATGCAACTTGCCATCAGCTGCCAGAGCCCCAAGAGAGCACAACTGGTCTTGCTCTCTCTGGGTGGGTACAGTAGATGGCACTCTTTCCCCTGATCACTCCTAGGGTGATGTGGATCAGCACAAGGCTGCGTCTGTGAGCTGATGTATCAGAACCGAGTTGCTGCGCTTTCCTCCGAGCGTTAGCTCTGTGATGCTACTCGGCAATGCTATAGCATCAGCAGCAGTTTAAAAAGAGGCGGAGTCTGACTTCACATGTGTTGGAGGAGGCATGTGCTATTCTTCACCCTCCTGGTGTTGGGGCAACACTAGTGGGTATTTGTTTAAAAAATCATCTCTACCTTGATACTTTCCAAGAGCTTCCCTCCACACGCTGCCCGTACCGTATCTTCTCTCATCATAGATGAACACGATCTCTGAAGCTTTAGCATCATCTGCATTCTGTATCAATTCCTGTTGTAGAACACAAAGCACATTTTAACCAAAAAACACAAAACATCACCCTGCGCTAGTGCCTTCACTGAGCTCCTGAGAGTTCAATTATTTGACTGGGTGAGCGAATATTTTTGGCAATATAGTGCATCACACTTCTGGAAAAATTTAATTAAAAAAAATTACAGTATTTTTTTTACATTGCAAAATGTATCACAGGGAAAACAAAAATGCTGCAATGTTATTTCTTATTTTAATATTGTGCTGCCTTAGTTATAATTATGTGCTGTTTACAAAACTGGCTTTAATATAATGTCAAAAACTAATAATGCAATAATGCAGCACTGAAGAAGCAAGACTTTAATATAGAAGATTAGATGGTAGAAATGGAATTAGAAGAGTTTATCCTGATTCTTTCTAACATTTAAAAGACTAAACCCATTATTTGCTACAATCTTCCATCTAAATATAAGGACTTTTACTATCTGTAAAATGTTATGATGATGTCACCATGCACCAGTGGGCGGGGCAACATAACTGCATTTGTACACTGAGAAATACAGTTTAGTACCCTTTTTTCTGAGTGTGTATTTTATCACATTCAGTTGTATAAAAATACATAAATAACCAATAAGAGAATTACCTTCAGTATCTGTCCTCCATCAGGGTACCTTCTCAAAATCTCCTTCAGGTAGTCGATAAAAGGTGGAGACGTGGCTCCAAATGCATTTCTTAACAGGAACAACACATTCATATTTAATTATCAGATTAAAAAAAATTTGGTTTAAGGTAATAAACATGCATGTATCCTGATTAACAGACATAAATCAAGACAATTACTCACTTTTTCTTCCTTTTTCTTGCTGGAAGACTCATTTTTCCACTTTTATGTTCTTCTGTAAACACAAAATTGTCACTGTACCACTGTCACATCTTTACCCTGTTTTCTGTCTGTTCTCATGTCTCTGTGTGTGATCCCCACGTGACCAGGCTCCTCTGTGTTTATTCCCTAGTGATTTTCCGCTCACCTGTGTTCATTTGTAGCTCCGCCCCTCATTAATCAGTCCCCAGGTGTTACCTGTTCCCTTTCCCACCTTGTGTGTATTTAAGCTTCTCTGTCGTTAGTGTTAGTTTGTCGGTTTTTGTGTGTTTTTACGTCTGTCACGGCTGCGTTTCTGTTCTGTTTGTATTCAGTTTATACTTTAAGTTCCTGTTTGGTTTATTGTTTGTTTGTTTTCTGTTCTTTAATAAATATTTCTTGCATGAGCGTCCGCTCTCCTCGTCCGTCTTTTCACGCAGCGTTACAACCACACAGTACTAGATAATATAACACTATTGTAGCATCATTTTCCATCAATCATTCAATCAATCAATCAATACATTATTCAACACAAAAAAGCAAAAATAATCATTGTTTTTTGGAAAGAGTTTTTAAACGTGATCTTTTTTTTTTTTGCATTTCAAGTAAATCTGTGTATAACTTTCTACAAACCACACATTACATTTGAATATTTATTTTTTTTGTTTAAAGTGTTTAAATAAAATAAGTATATTGAAATATCGGCTTAGTAAAGTTTTGGGGGAAAAAAGATTATCATTAATTTTAAATAATGTGGCTTCCCCTGTCCACTATAAGCTCCAGCAGGATTCCCTGTAAAAACAGCAATTAATCAAAAAGCTGAGGTTAAGAAACCTGTCAGTTCCACACACTGGACCAAGTTTATCTTAAATATACTACTTTAAGTTTCTTTGATTTTACCAGATTAAAAACCTCTGGAATATAATCAAGAGGAAGATGGATGATCACAAGCCATCAAACCACCAAACTGAACTGCTTGAATTTTTGCACCAGGAGTAAAGCAGCATAAAGTTATCCAAAAGCAGTGTGTAAGACTGGTGGAGGAGAACATGATGCTAAGATGCATAAAAAAACTGTGATTAAAACCCAGGATTATTCTACCAAATATTGATTGAATCTTTATGAATATGAACTTCTTTGTTTTCTTTGCATTATTTGAGGTCTGAAAAGACTGCATCTTTTTTGTTTCAGCCATTTCTCATTTTCTGCAAATTAAAGCTCTAAATTGCAATATTCCATGTTCATTTTGCTCAAACATATACCTATAAATAGCAAAATCAGAGAAACTGATTCAGAAACTGAAGTTTTTGAAAATGATTTAATATTAAATAAGGATGATGATAATTTCCCTCCTCCGATGTAAAAAAGTAAAAAAGTTCTTACCGTTTTAAACTGGTCTTCATGAGTGTAGAGGTGGTGTAGTATAGGTGGTCCTTATGTCCTGCAGATGCTGAGAGCATCTCCCATCTCTTCCAGGTTGGAGGAGGAGAAGTGATGGAGAAGGAGGAGGAGAGGAAGATAAAGGAGCGGAGAGTTTCTATTTACTGGGAATCTGACATCACCATCCTCTGATAAACGAAACTTATCTGCTGAGGTTCGGTTTCCTTTCCTCCCAGTTCTCCTCCCGTTGGGGACTTCTGGACTCCATCAAGCAAAGTCATGGTGCAGGCCTGGTGCAGCATGTGCCCTGTTCTTTATTTGTTTTAATTCATTTAAGATTTAGCTCATTTTAAGCATGTAAATCATGAATAATTTGTACTGTACATAGCTGCACTAGGCACTAGTTATATGATCTGCCTAATTCTGGCACCTAATCAAACCTCAAAGACCTCATTTAGACAAAAGTGCTTTTATTGAGCATCTCAGAAAAGAGCCTCTGATCTAGGATCTGCTCTAAACTGTGATGTCTTGAAAGTGCAGTGATTTTGCTTGTTCACATCTCTTTACCTCTTTATTCTGTCGAGTTGTGCTACCCGTGGATTTGTGCTACTTAGCGATTGTGCGCATGCGCTAAACAGCTGATTTTACTGTTTTCATGTGTTTTTCCTGATAACTTAAAAAAAAATTCTCAGGTGCAATGTACAATCTGGACCTACTGTCATAGTTTGTTCGAGTGTTACAACTGTGTATAAAAAATAATGATAAAAAAATAATAAAAACTAAAATTAATTAAAAAATATTTCTAATCATTTATATTGCATCGTATCATACTGAGACTTTTACTGTGAGCATGTTCTAATATTTTGTATTTTACCTTTAAATATACACTAGGGTAGCATAGTTTGACAAGGTTGCTAAAATCGACAAAACACTCTTTATAAGTGGGAAATTGTGCTTCACTCTAAAGAAAGTCACCAACTCAGATTTCTTTACATTGATTGTGAATGGAAGCAGGCATTAATCACAGTGAAACAACACTAGCATAGCCATTGCTTTAAGCCAGTTTATCTAAAATCTGCCAGTTAACCTAAACATCTTCAAAGGTTAAAAAGTTTGGAAACACCTTCCCCCTTAAAAAATGATTCATTTATTTATTTCCTACATAAAACAATGAATAGTGAAGTGATATATCAGACTATGAAGGAACACATAAAGAATCATGAAGTAACTTAAAAACAGTGTTAAACAAACCAAAATACTTTTTAAAGAAGTATTTAGATGCTCTTATCTGGGGATCAGTTTGTTAACTTGTGGTTTCTGAGGCTGGTAACTCTGATGAGCTTATCCTGTACAATAGAGGAAACTCTTGCTCTTCCTTTTTTGAGTTGGTCCTGATGAGTGCCAGTTTCATCGTCATAATGTTTTTGATGGTCTTTGCGGTGATCGCACTGGAGGATACTTTTTAAATTTCTTGTCACGTTTTTGTCCTGTTCTGTGTCTCTCCTGTCTCTCCATGTTTTCACTGCCCTCCTGTTTGTTTATCTCCTCCATGTGCTCTGCTGTGTTAAAGTTAATTTTCAGCTTATATATTCTCTATATTTTTCTTTCACTAATGTATGTAACCATTCTTCTATGAAGACTCCTCCTAGGTATGTCTCTAAGTCTAGAATATGTCTTAAGTGTTTCCAGATGTATACCATAACACCCTATATAAGCAGGTCGGGGGAGGGGAGGGGAGAGCAGCAGGAACATATATTTGGGCAACATCTCTCTCCAGGGCTGGCCTAGGACTGCCTTGAAGATATTGTCTTACTCTTTGTAATAAATAATTGTATTACACATAAGGCAATGTCTGCGGTGTCTTCTCCCTAATCTTAAAGCATCTTCACAGCAAGAGACAGCGGTAAACGACAGTGTTCTTCCGCGTCTCCTCCCCCGTTTAGTGCCTTTACCTGTGTTTCATCTGTAGCCTTTCCTGCCTTGTGTGTGTATTTATAGCCCTGTGTTTCCTGTTTCTTTTGTCGGTTCTTGTATGTTTTTATGTAAGTTCAGGTTGCGTGTGTTTTCTTATGTACTCAGTGTTTCTCTGTTGTTTAAGTTTGTTTTATGGTTTGTTCGTGTTGTTAATACATTTGTTGTTTCCAAGTTAAAAACAGGAGCATTTCTGAGTGGAGAAGGGACCAACTCTTTGGCCCGTTTTCTGCACTACAATTGAGCACTCTCGCCGCTTTTAGACTCTTTGGCTGTTTTCTGCAGTACAGTATGTTTATTAATTAAATGATTTTATATTGGGCGTATTGCCTACAAAATCAATTCTCCTCAGATAGGAGATAATTTCAACTTTAATAAAAAACAAGAAATAATTGCATTGAATAATATCTTTACCACATGAAAGAGTACATTGTAATATATATTAACTACTACAAACAGTGAGTTTTAAACAACATGTACAAATATTTTGCGGTTGCTCAAAATGCATCCCAAATACATATTCATCACCACCATCAAATATTTATAAAAGGCTATAAAATCAGAAACTACAAAATCAACTACATTCCAGAGCACACCAGACAGACAGACAGTCTACTATTCTACTGTCACAATCATAACATGTCATCACTGTCATATAAACATATAAGATTAGATTATGATGTACATGTATACTTTTAAAGAATATGTCTAAAGTAGCTGCAAACAGAGGAGAAACAAGATGGATAATGTGAAGAACTCCTGCAGATCATGAGAAAATCTCCATCTTCAGTTTTTTTGTCTGATCCTCCAAATGCTTCTTAACAGAAACTAGAATGGAATTATTAGTTGCAATAAACACTAATATGACCTGTAATGTTTCATTAACCTCTTTTATATTTTTGTTTATGTAATTTCACTTAGATTTCTTCCTAGTCGTGTCCTCCCTCTCTTAATTCACTATTATGCCGTGTTGAGAGAGAGACAGAGAGATAGACGCCAGTCGAGGGGTGAGGACCCTTGGTGGTCTCCTCCCCCAACCCAACACAGACTTCATCCGAGCAGTTATACCTTTATGCAAATGACACTTAAATCAACAGGATCCAATACAGTTGGAGGAAATCTCTCAGTATTGTCCAGCTCAGAAGACGTGATCAGCTCCAGCCTGTCTGAGCAACAAGTTCTTATCATGGTGTTCCTCAGCTCTGTGTCCTTCATGAACACTGTAAACAATCATTGTGTATTAAACAATCCTTAAGTGTCTCTGAGAAGCTGAATGAGAAGAAAAGAGTGGAAGGAAAGCTCTTCTGGCCTGTGTACGACTTCACACCGTGTAGAACAGGCATGCGCTGACTATCTGAGGAGAGGTTTACAGCACTTCACTCAGAAGTCTTCTAGTTCATATGCGTGTGTGTGTGTGTGTGTGTGTGTGTATCAGAGCTGTCTAAAGTCGACTTGAGTAAAAGTAAAAATGCTCGATCAAAAAAGTGACTTAAGTAGAAATTTAAGGTGCCTTAGGGAGAGACTCTTAGGTCTTGGAGTCCTCAAAGCAGGGCGAATGAGTAACGTTTCAGCAGAATAGTCGAAGGGCTAAGGCTAATGCTAACGTAAAGCTTACAGACAACGGATAGGTATAAAGGTAGGTCTAAAGAAGATAGATAAAGGTAGAGAGGACAGTTTTTAGAGAATTTATTAATTGCTGAGTGGACAACCAATCAACTGTTGAGGAAAGTGTACAAGACAAACTTCCAGCTCCGTGTAACAAAGATCTTCCAGCAGAGCTTTTAAGTTTTGTGATGTGGTTCAGTTAAAGATTGGGCTTGTTAGTCTAGTGCCTCATGCAGGTTAATGAAACACAGGTCCTGTGTAGAGACTATTCTAACTTACACACACACACTGACTCAAAAACCCTGAACCCTGCATACAGTGGTTCAGTGAAAGTGGTTTGGACTGTGTGTAAGGGGGTCAGTTCGTCTGTGTCAGAAAATCTGCTGAAGAATTTCAGAATACCGGCCTTCCAGTCCACATAAACTCCTACTCTCTCAGTGCGGTATGGGTGGTAGAGTTCAGAAATCTTCTCTTTATTGTGATAAACACAGTAACTGTTATTAAAGTACTCCAGACTCCAGGACTGATTATTTTGTCCAAACTGACTGTCTTCACTGTGTCCTTTCCTCCTGATCCCTCTGTATGACATGGCTATAACCGGCCTCTGCTTTCCACTCCACTTAACCTCCCAGTAACAGCGTCCAGTCAGACTCTCCGCACTCAGAACCTGACCCCAACACTCAAACCGGTCCGGATGATCTGGATACCGCTGATCCGCTTCCACACGCTTCACCTCTCTGTTCCCATCAGACAGAGACAGGACACTGCTCGCTGTGTTTGGGTCCAGAGTGAGGTCACGAGCATCTACACAAACACACACACACACACTTATTAGATAGATCACACAATCGGCGTGAATTTATGAGAGAGAGAGAGAGAGAGAGAGAGACTTACATTTCACTATTCCTCGTTTTAGCCTGATCTCTCCTCCATGATCCACCCTACACACACACACAGATTATGAAAAATGCATTTGCAGAAAATAAAACTCATTATGTTTTTTTTTTTTTTTCAAATTTCTCCCCAATTTAGCACGGCCAATTACCCAACTCACTCATTAGGACTCCCGCTATCACTAGTTATGCCCCAACACACCAGGAGGATGAAGACTAACACATGCTTCCTCCGATACATGTGAAGTCAGCCACCGCTTCTTTTCGAGCTGCTGCTGATGCTATAGCATTGCCGAGCAGCCAGCGCACTAGCGGAAAGCGCAGCGAGTCGGTTCTGATACATCAGCTCACAGACGCCCTGTGCTGCAGACATCACCCTAGGAGTGATGTGGGGAGAGAGCCCCATCTACCCAACTGGAGGGAGCAGGGCCAATTTTGCTCCCTCTGAGTGCCGGCAGCTTGATGGCAAAGCTGCATGAGCTGGGGTTCGAACCTGCGACCTCCCGCTCGTAGTGGCAGCGCTTTAGACCACTGGATCACATGACTGGCCTTTTTAAAAACTGGCCTCTATCACATTCTGTAGTAAAGAAATATGTTCAGAACCCTGTGTGTTTTATTCTGTGTACAGTTTACTCCTAAACATCACTGGATCCTCTGAATTACGAGATCATTTAAGAGTCGTAATTAGAAAAATGATAGCACTAAGCTAATGCTACAGTGCAGCTGCAGAGATCGGCAGGGGACTCTATTCGGCGTAACACCAGCGAACTCCGGCTGTATGTTTACAGCATAATTACACCCAGCTGATCCAACATGTTTAGATGTTTGGTGTTTCTGGCTCAATGTTTTAATACATTAAGCCACATTAAGATTTGTCCTTATAACAGGTTTCAGTGGAAAAAACCCACATTAAGCCTTTTTACATTAAGTATTTTAGACTCTTTAGATGGTTCTTCAGTTAGCGGGGTTAGCTCTGTAGTTCTTCAATTAGCGGGGTTAGCGCTGTGGTTCTGGAGTAACTCTGTCCTGCTAGTTTTCCTGCTCTATCACTCAGCTCGTCTCAGTGAGGGCAGATAGTTAATTGATTAGTTAGTTTTTAGTTGATTATTTGGGTCAGATGTGCTGTAATAAACTGATGACCGTAAATAAATAGTAAACCCTGCGGGGAATCGCTGCTCCTGAACAGCTAAAGCTGTGTGTGTGTGTGTGTGTGTGTGTGTGTTTGTGTGTGTGTGTGTGTGTGTGTGTGTGCGCACTGATTGGTCATGGGGCAGATGCTGCAGATGTCTGAGGAAGGTTTTGGTCTTTTAGAGTATCTAGATGGTTTCTTTTTCTAGAAGCCAATAATAAAGCTTCACTAACAGAGAAGAGACATTTGTAGAAGAACTCTAGAGCCCTTCAGTCCAACATGTGCACAACACCAAGAGCGGTTTGACCCAGGTGTGACAGGAGCTGCCCGAGCCTAGGTAGTACTGTAATGGGTCAATGGATCACCCTGGCAGATACACATCCTCTGGGTGAAATGGTGCTTTTGTGCTCAGACTGGGAGCATTCCCTCAGACCATTATCAACACAGTGAGGATTAGAAAACCAACAGGAAAATAATTGACATGTTGATCTCACAAGAGGTTTAAAACAATCAGATCTTTAGTCTCGGTAAATGAGGCCCAAATCCCATCTTTTACGTCATATGTGACACAGGTGTTTCGTTTGTGTGGCAGTTCAAACAGGAAAAATCACACCGAAGCTGACATTTTATATTAAGAATATATGCGATATTGAAATTTGATACATTTAATTTGCTGCAATGTGAAGGGAAGTGAAGGAACAAATAAAAAATTTAGTCTGCCAGTACAGCGGAGTACTGTAAGTATGGTAAAAAAGGCAGCAGCTGGGATTTGAGGGCTTCAGTGGGCTACAGATCAAGTGAAGGAATGAGCAAACTTAAAATCAAGAAAAAGTGTTTGGAACATTTCTCCTACTTCTTCGCTAATATTATCAACATCTGCAGGACTGTTCAGACACCAGAACACCTCCTCTTAGAAATCTAACAATAAACCAATAAACAGGTGATGCTGTCTTCATTTATTAACATGATTGAACAGATATTTTAACGCAATAAGCAAGACCACAACTCACCTCAGTGTCTCCAGTTTACACTGTGGATCCTCCTGCAGTTCAGAGAGCAGCTTCACTCCAGACTCTCCTGGGTGATTGTAGCTTAGATCTAATTCTCTCAGATAGAAAGGGTTTGACTTCAGAGCTGAAGCCAGATAAGAACAACCTTCCTCTGTAACCATACAAAAAGATAATCTGCAGAAAAAAAGAAAAAGAGAGACATATGATACTGTAGAAAACACTGCAATAATAATTATAACTAGTAATAATTAGCACTAACATTAACAATAAGTAATTTAATTATTATAGTAATATAATACAGGAAATTGACAAATCCTGCACCTAACAGCTGGGGTTATGCATAGGGCTCAGCCAGGATCTACTACTCACTCGACTAACAACAATAGCCACAACCACCACAATCTGATACTGGCTCGACAAGGATCCAGAAGCACAGCCTAACACTATGTTCATGGTCCGTTGCCTCAATTGCCAAGTATCCAGACCTACCAAAAAAATAACCAATGAACAAACAGAATCACTCCTTAATCTATGCTCACTTCCTTTAGCTATGGCAACAACACACTAACCACATCACCCTACCTAAGCACAATCACACACCATAAATGACATTATAAGTTGCGTGAGCAGAACACAGCAACCACTACCATCTGATACTGGCTCGACAAGAATCCAGAAGCATAGCGAACTATGTTCATGGTCCGTGCCTCAACTGCCAAGTACTCAGACATCTGCAAAAATTCATAAGACAAATTACTACAAGAACCGCAGGACCACACCAATCCCCTTCCTCCGAACTCTAAACACCTACTTCAGTTCATAACCTCTTCTCAGGGGTTATCAGGTAGGCACCTTCCTTCGTCAGTGTTTCGCTGAATTAAGCCCACGACACCTCCAGAAGGCTCAACAGTGAAGTCTGGCGTCCCAGACCCACCCCCCTCCAAGCCTGCTGTTGAAGCACAAACTCATTCCCTTCCCAGCCCTTCTGAACCACAACCACTGACTAGATCTTTCAGCTACATCTGACAACCCCCTTCACTACTGTCCTCAGCACAAGACCTCTAATTCCAAATTCAGACAGCAGTCTTGTGGCAGACTTTGCTACAAAGCCTCTAGTACCTACCTCCACCGGTCTAATATATGCTTGCCACCCACGCTCTCTTACCTCAGCCACCAAGTCTGTATACTTCAGCCTTTTCCTTTCATAAGCTCCATCTGCCTCGTCTTCAAACGGAACAGTTAGCTCTATAAAATACACTATCCGCTTACTTTCAGAGTACAATACTACATCCGGTCTCAAGGTTGTAACCTCCGGGATCTTCAGTTTACTACCTACATCCACTAACAACTTCCAATCTCGTGCATCAGCCCACTTACCAGCAGTTTTCAAGCACTGTGCTGTTTCTCCACTATGCTGCCCCTCACGCACAAACGTGATTACCCTACTGCAACCTACCACGGGCATGTTATTAAGTTCTAACTCCTTCTTATCAAGTGCACCTGCAAGAAATTTAAGTACTTGATTATGTCTCCGTGTATAGCGCCCCTGGGATAGACTCACCTTACATGCCGACAAAATGTGCTTCAGCGTGCCACTTTCTGCACATAGCTTACAAATTGGATCCTCACCCACCCACTGAGCAAGGTTTTGTGGCGTTGGCAGAACATCATATCTAGCTCCCAAAAGAAACTTTATACGACCTGTGTCCAATCCCCATAACTCTTGCCAGGTGATTCTCCGCTTCTCTACACTTTCCCATCTCATCTACTGCCCCTGTTTACTCTGCCCTGCTGCTTTTGCTCTCCTTGCTTCCTTCTCCTGCTCACAAATAAACCCTGTAACCATACGCCTTTTCTCTGGTAATGTGGCCTTGCCGAATGCTTTCCACGAATCACCTAAACCTAATCCTGCCCTCCCATTTTGCATCTGCCCCACAACATCCCTGTGCTCCAGTGCCCTCCTTGCTGCTTGAGTGGCTTCTCGAGCATTCCACTTTCTCCCAGACCTAGTCACTGATGCTGCTGCTTTAACCAGACCATCTTTTGACCCTAACAACTGCATCTCACGTCCTACCTTAGCACATTTGAACTACTCAACCAAGCTCTTCAACGGCAGTTCCAGCATCCCTCCCCCACACCATGCCACACTACTGAGGCAACGCAGCACCCCCAACCATGTCCTTATAGCCTTGATCATAACCTTTTCTAAACTCTAAACCTCAGAAATCAGAATATCATAAACTGTTAGTGGCCACCTTAGACGAGGCAACAAACCAAACTGCAGACACCACAATTTTAATTTACCTGGCAGAAAAGACTTATCAATTCTATTAATGGCCTTCCACCTTCCACCTGCTCTTTATCATTCAGCGTTGCAGTACACCACCTACCTAAACTCTTAACAGACTTTTCCAATATAGATGGTATGACTTCTCCCTCCATCATAAACCTTTCTTGTATCAACCTCCCTTTAACGATTGATACACTCCTAGACTTGCTCGGTTTAACTTTCATTCTAGCCAGCCTAAGATTATCATTTAACTTCCCTAGTAGTCGCCGGGTACATGGCACCGTAGTCTTTAATGTTGTCATATCGTCCATGAATCCCCTAACTGGTGGGAGCCGGGTGCCATCATGCAGCCTCTCCCCCCCTACGACCCACTTAGAAGCCCTAATAATCACCTCCATGGCCATCGTAAACGCTAACGGTGAAATTGTACACCCTGCCATTATACCTATTTCCAGTCGTTGCAAAGACGTGACACACTCCCCTGCACTAAAGCAAAACTGTATGTCTTCAAAATAGGCTTTAACTAACCTTGAAATCTCTTCTGGAACCCTAAAACATTCGAATGCCTTCCACAACAATGCATGTGGTACCGAACCAAAAGCATTAGCCAGATCTAAAAACACCACATGTAGATCCCTTTTCTCGGCTCTTGCTGTTTGAATCTGGTGCCAAATCATACTATTATGCTCTATGCAACCAGAAAAACCTGAAATTCCTGCCTTTTGTACAGACGTATCAATTAACTTATTTCTTTTCAGGTACGCTGCTAGTCTACGTGCAACCACACTAAAGAAGATCTTACCCTCCACATTCAGCAATCTTATGGGACGGAACTGATCAATAGCCACAGAATCCTTTTCTTTTGGGATAAGAACACCACCTGCTCTGCGCCACTCCCTTTGGAATTATCCCCTTTTTCCACACTATAGCCATTAGTTTCCACAGAAACTTCAATACATCTGGTGCACTTTTATATAATCTATATGGAACCCCATTTGGCCCTGGGGCAGAACCTGCCTTTACAACCTTTACCACCTCCTGAACCTCACTCCACCTAGGGGGGTTAATAAGTATTATCACTAATAGAACCCACTTTCACAAAGAAATGTGACTGTGAAGCTAAAAAAGTCTAAACTCTTCTATTGTTCAAATTCAAAACAATTTATTACAATTGTTTTGAATTGTTTTGTTTATTTTACTTATAAATTCTTTTGATGGAAATTTGTTTTGAAGATTGACTTGCACATCTGTCACAGCATTGTTCTGCTTTAGTAAAAGGTGCAGTATTTGTATTAAGTAACTCATCTACCAGTGACTAGCCAATAACATCTAACCTTTTGTCTGCAGAATTTACAGTTAATTATTAGAGAGACTCAGCTCATGTTCACCTGAGTTTCTCCAGTTTACAGTGTGAACTCTTCAGTCCTTTAGAGAGCAGCTCCACTCCATAATCCCGCAGTTCATTCTCACTGAGGTCCAGCTCTTTCAAAGAGGAGTTGACTGATTCCAGAACAGAGAAAACGGCATCACAAACATAACTGGTGATATTACAGCCAACCAGTCTGCAGAAGAAAAAAAAATGAATTCACAAATAAAGTATTGTTGTTCAGAGCATGCACAGATTTCCTTTCAACTTTCCACTGAACAATCCTTGGTGCAAAGCTACCAGTGAATTGAACTGGTGTGTGTCAGTAACTGACTGAATGTGAACTTTCTACCAGTAAAATTAACTGGTGCATGTCAGTAACTGGCGGAATATGAAGTTTCTACCAGTAAAATGAACTGTTGCCTGTCAGTAACTGGTTGAAGGTGAAGCTTCTACCAGTTAAATGAACTGGTGTGTGTCAGTAACTGACTGAATGTGAACTTTCTACCAGTAAAATGAACTGGTGCGTGTCAGGAACTGGATGAATATCTGTTGATATTTCCCACCAGTGTTTATTACACTATATGCTGGAATAGCACCACAAGCTAGGTATCAATGGGCACCATTAACATGGAACTACCTCTGTGTTCGTCATAAAACTAGAAAAGATTCATTTCAAACTAAAACAACCCTGTTAATGTTTCACTGTAACTGTAACAGATTAGTCCTGATTACCCAACATTATTACATGTAATCTGTTACCATCCAACCCTACTGATCATTGTGTAGATGTTAAATAAATGTGAATGTTGTGTTAATGTAGAAATAACACTCACACAGCCCTTCTGCAGGCAGTCACAGCTGGGATCAGTCTCCCATAACCCCGCTCTGATGTGTTGTATTTCTTCAGGTCCAGCTCCTCCAGAACCTCCTCAGAGGTCAGAAGCATGCAGACTAGTGCTGAACACTGTCCAGGAGAGAGACGCTTTTCTGATTGGTTCTCTGATTGTAGATACTCCTGGATCTCTCTGGAGAGAGACTGATCATTTACTTCAGACAGACAGAGGAACAGATTGATGGCTCTCTCAGTAGAAGAAAATCCGATTTCACTTTCTTTTTTGATTAAACGCTTGATGAACTCTGTCACTTCCTCTGAGAGTGTGTGTGTTTGATTCAGAAGACCCTGCAGAAGTCTCTGATTGGATTCCAGTGAGATACCCAGCAGGAAACGGAGAAAAAGATCCAGATGTCCATTCTGACTCTTAACAGCTTTATACACAGCTCCTATTAGCACCTCATTTAGACTCACATGCTTGTTTAGATCTCTACAGTGACTTTTCTCACTGTTGCGGTTGTCCACAGAGCTCTCACTGTGATCGTAACACATCTCACTGTTAATGCTGCCACTAATACTTTCACTGTCACTGCTATCATAATAGGGGTCATCAAAGGGGTCATAAAGGTATTTCCGGGAGAGTTCTTCAAACTGCCACAATACCTTCATGTTCTGTCTCTCGTAGCAGTGAAACAGATAAACAGCAGCCAGGAACTCCTGAAAGCTCAGATGAACGAAGCTGTAGACCTTCCTCTGGTAAATCACACACTCCTCCCTAAAGATCTCAGTGAAAACTCCAGAATACACAGAGGCTTCAGTGACGTCAATGCCGCACTCTCTCAGGTCCTCTTTATAAAACATCACGTTCTTCTTCATCAGCTGTTCGAAAGCCAGTTCAGCCAGTTTTAGAAGATTGGTTCTGTTGGATTCCAGCAGTTTCTCTGGGTCTGTCTCGTCTTTCCACTCATACTTCTCCTCCTTCCTGTTTACCTGAGTGATCAGGAAGTAGGAGTACATTTCAGTCAGAGTTTTAGGGATTTCTGTGTGACCTTGTTTCATGATTTCCTGAAGCACAGTGGATGAGATCCAGCAGAAGACGGGGATGTGGCACATGATGTGGAGGCTCCTCGTGGTCTTAATGTGGGAGATGATTTTCTGGGCCTGGTCTTGGTCACTGATTCTCTTCCTGAAGTACTCCTCCTTCTGTGGGTCATTAAATCCCTGGATTTCTGTCACACGACTGATGTGTTCAGGAGGGATCTTATGGGCTGCTGCTGGTCGGCAGGTGATCCAGATTCGAGCAGAAGGAAGCAGCTCTCCACTGAAGAGGTTTGCCATCAGCGCACTAATTGATGATGTCATGGTTATATCAGATTTCTTACATAATTTCTTTCTATTTGAGAAGTCCAATGCAATTCTGCTTTCATCCAGACCATCAAATATGAACACAACTTTGTGCTCCTCAAATATCTTTGGATCCAGGTCTTTAAGTTGAGGATGGAAGACACACAGGACTTCATGAAGACTGTATTGATTGTCTTCAATCAAGTTCAGCTCCCTGAATGGAAGCACAAACATGAAATCTACATCTTGATTGGCTTTTCCCTCAGCCCAGTCCAGAATGAACTTCTGCACAGAGACAGTTTTTCCAATTCCAGCGATGCCTTTAGTCAGCACAGTTCTGAGCTCTTTATCCACTTTTCTTTTTTTGGGTCTGAGATCATCTTGTAAAGGTTTAAAGATATCTGAGCAGTTGATAGAAGATGGAGTATCTTCTATGTGTCTCCTGGGGGTTTTCTCCATCTGTAACACCTCATGTTCTTTATTCACCCCTTCAGTCTCTCCCTCTATGATGTAGAGCTGTGTGTAAATCCTGTTCAGCAGGGTTTTATTCTCTACTGTTGTAATTCCCTCAAATAAAGTCTCGTACTTGTTCTTCATGCAGGTTTTATGTTTGTCTATAACTTTGAGCAGATCATTGTGTGCTGGTTGGTGAAGATCCTGCTGCACAGGTCCAGTAACTCCCAGCTGAGTGTGTATGTTTAGGTCTACTTCTGATGAGCGCTGCCTGGAGCACATAAACAACAATAACACAAAGAAAAAACTCATTACTGAACTGTTAACACATATTTATAATTTTATTGCATTGCACTTGACCTTAAGATTCATGGTGCGTTCCATTTACCATTTATTTCGGAGCTGGATGATGCCACACATCAGTTAACTGTGTTCCATTTAAACTTTAAGATATTAGCTATCATTGTTAATATTGTCCCAGGTTAGCATTAATAGTGATACCAGTGGAAACAACACATTATCCGGTATTTTGCAGATTCAATAACAGATAGAACTGATGATGAACTTCATAATACTTCTGCTGTTACTATTGTTGATGTGTGCAGGTACTGCTGCTACGTTTGTAAAGAGGGTGGATCCAGTCCAAGATCCTTTCTCCTTTTGTTCTTTAAGTGAATGCTGTGTTAAGGGGTTATTTTTGTAAAGATGATATGGAATTTCCTTTTAGTAACTATGCTACTACATACACGTATTACATCTTAATGTTCCTCTGAGGCTTGAAGAACATTAGGCCAGCACTCTATACACAGGAAATGCTTTTAATCACAGCAAAAATAACCAAATATACATTTAGATTTTAAAATAAATCCTAATGCTACTGCAATTTTCTTGGCTGGTATGTCATTACAGTAATTATTGTGACAGGCGTACATAAGTTTACCACAGAGCCAATGACAGGATGTGTCAGAATGTCCTGCCAATGTATAAAGACAGTGCAAGAGTGATTGTGTACTAAATTGTTTCTCTTTCATTACCAATAAAGACAATAACTTACTCTGAGTTAGAGGGTGCAGCTCCACCACTGAAATCAGGAGGTTTCCCCTTGGACCAGTCACTCTTCATAGATACACAGCTGTGTTCTTTTCCTCCACCACTGAAATCAGGAGGTTTCCACTTGGAATGGTCACTCTTCATAGATACACAGCTGTGTTCTCTTCCTCCGCCACTGAAATCAGGAGGTTTCCACTTGGAATGGTTACTCTTCATAGATACACAGCTGTGTTCTTCTCCTCCACCACTGAAATCAGGAGGTATCCCCTTGGACCAGTCACTCTTCATAGATACACAGCTGTGTTCTTCTCCTCCACCACTGAAATCAGGAGGTTTCCACTTGGAATGGCCACTCTTCATAGATACACAGCTGTGTTCTTCTCCTCCACCTCTCAAATCAGGACGGTTCTCCATTGGACCTGCCACTCTTCTTCAAAACAGCTGTGTTCTGCAGGTACTGCAAACTTTCCCTGAAAGCAGATCACCAACAATAAAGGTTAAGTGTTAAAGTGTAAGTTTGGCTGGACAAAACAGCAGGACTCCCTATCTCCCTCTGCTAGCATTAAGCCAATGATATATGCCAGTATTCTGGCATAGGTTCTGATAACAGATGGATGGTGCTGTGCTGGTTAGATTAGTAGGTTCTGGATACCGTTGTAGTCAAGACTGCTAGAGCCGAATCTGAGACCAAGACTTTTTAGTAGTCGAATCCGAGTTAAGACCAAGACAAGATTAAGGGGGAATACAGATGGATGGTGCTGTGCTGGTTAGATTAGTCGATTCTGGGGTTTGATAACAGATGGATAGCGCTGTGCTGGTTAGATTAGTAGATTCTGGGGTTTGGTAAAAGATGGATGGTGCTGTGCTGGTTAGATTAGTAGGTTCTGGGGTTTGATAACAGATGGATGGTGCTGTGCTGGTTAGATTAGTAGGTTCTGGGGTTTGGTAATAAATGGATGGTGCTGTGCTGGTTAGATTAGTAGGTTCTGGGGTTTGGTAATAAATGGATGGTGCTGTGCTGGTTAGATTAGTAGGTTCTGGGGTTTGGTAACAGATGGATGGTGCTGTGCTGGTTAGATTAGTAGGTTCTGGGGTTTGGTAATAAATGGATGGTGCTGTGCTGGTTAGATTAGTAGGTTCTGGGGTTTGGTAATAAATGGATGGTGCTGTGCTGGTTAGATTAGTAGGTTCTGGGGTTTGGTAATAAATGGATGGTGCTGTGCTGGTTAGATTAGTAGGTTCTGGGGTTTGGTAATAAATGGATGGTGCTGTGCTGGTTAGATTAGTAGGTTCTGTGGTTTGTAACAGATGGATGGTGCTGTGCTGGTTAGATTAGTAGGTTCTGGGGTTTGGTAATAAATGGATGGTGCTGTGCTGGTTAGATTAGTAGGTTCTGGGGTTTGTAACAGATGGATGGTGCTGTGCTGGTTAGATTAATAGGTTCTGGATAGCGTTGTAGTCAAGACCCCTAGAGCCGAATCTGAGACCAAGACTTTTTAGTAGTCGAATCCGAGTTAAGACCAAGACAAGATTAAGGGGGAATACATTAAAGTATCTTCTCTATTTATCAAAATGATGCTTATTAGAGGTCACATTTGTCATAATAGAAGTAGTTCATTAGATTTTTTTTTTATTTGACATATAATAATCAATATTATCCCATTAACAGACATTTATCATGCTGACTATAAAAATATCTGAAGATTTTGATGGACCAAGCAAGGAGTTCTGCAAAAATGGTTAAATAGATCTGCAATCTGCTGTGTTGACATTTATACAAGCACACAAATCTGCAAGCTAATAAGTGAATGTAAACATATTGTGATAAAACTCAGAACAACAGTGGTACAATATAAAAAATTAGAAAGACAAAGCACAGCAGGCTATCATAATATTACAATATTCATACAATGATTAGTAAATTGGGAAATTTGGGAAACTTGGTTGTCTGTCCGGTAAAGTTAATATCCCCGGTAAGTATGTTAGGTTAGCTACCTTTTGTTCTCACCCCAGTAACATTAGTGTGTTAGCTAGCCTGTCGCTAAGGTTTGCCAGCTCTTCACTAGCTTCAGTTCTCTCCTCAGTAACATTACCATGTAAGCTAGCCTGTCGTAAAGGCTGCCTAGATTGAAATTGTCGCTAAGGTTAGCTAGCTTTAGTGCTCTCCTCAGTAACATTAGTGTGTTAGCTAGCTTGTCGCTAAGATTAATTAGCTCATCGCTAGCTTTACTGCTCTCCTCGGTAACATTAGTGTGTTAGCTAGCTCGTCGCTAAGGTTAGTTAGCTTTAGTTCTCTCCTCGGTAACATTAGTGTGTTAGCTAGCTCAAAGCTAGCTTTAGTTACGGTAAAAACAGTGACCACAAACAAATTAATCATACTTATTAATTCACATTAAATGTATAACTCAGGTGGTGAAGAAAGACAATAACTATATTAATTACAGATCCAGTTAATATAGTTTTTTCTAGAATTATCCACTTATTATTTTGTTTATTGTAATAATTGTTTGTTTAATGATCATTTATTTATTAATTACTAATCACTAGAGTCAAATATTGTTTTGATTAGATTGTACTGACTGAGTTAGAACTAGATTCAAAGTTTAGAAACACACACACACACACACACACACACACACACATGCACACACACACGCACACACGCGCACACACACGCACACACACACACAGTAGATACATACATTTTGGTACATTTAGTATGAATCTCTAAATGTTAGTAATTAATATTAGTAAAGATGAGTCATGTATAACATTATGAAGAAAACTCAACAATAAAAATATTGTTAAATTTATAGGTCATAACTGTTCATTTTGCTCCAAACATCCTGAAAAACTAGAACATTTATTTTTTAATGTTCTTATTCAGAATGTTTTTGGAAAGCTCTAGCTAATTGTTTTTCTAATAAAGCATAAGAATTCAGGGTAGATATAAAATGTAAGTTAAATGTATGTTATTTTTTGTCAGTATGTTAGTTTTGCTTTCAACTAGCTTTGAGGTTTTGTGGAAACTAAATAAAAGCGATGTATTTTGTACATTTAATTTCAGAGTATTTTATTTATTTATCACTGGCGCCCTCTTGTGGTCAAGTAGCGTTAGAATTTCAGCGGCCTTGTTTCCGTTTTAATAATCGTAGAAAAAGAGACATGATAAAAAAACAACAAACAGAAAACACCCACAAAGTAAAACAATAAAGAAATCATCTGCTTTGTTTTATTTTAGATGCTTCTGTTTGTTGCTTCTAAAAAAAATCAAATAAAGAAGGTAAACTTACATCCTATTGTCTTAACAGGCCTGAAGATTTCTGAGCCGTCAACACTGAACTATAATACATTTTAACTCGCAGCAGAAACATCAGACTGGGGGACAGACAGTGAGATCTGATCTGCTTTTATCATTTTATTTATTACTGAAGTAACTAATTATATATTTTTATACTGAAATAAACAACCCACCCAACACACACACGCACTTGCACTTCCTGGTTATGTAAGAAACACCACTGACTCTTTTTACGCTCTTTTTGAGGAAAAATCGCTTCATACCTGAAATCACTAACCCAGAGAAACATTACAAACCATTACAGTCAGTTCTGAGATAAACTGAAATAAACTGATACCTTTTCTGATGGTCGAATAAAAAACTTCTTCAGTCAGAAACTCCGTCTTCAGTTAAAACGAAACTAAATTCAGGGCACTTTTTCCCAAGGTAGTGTACGTGTCCAAAGGTGAGTTAGGGTGGGGGTTATAGAGAGGGCGTGTCTACAGGTGTGGGAGTGTCGAAATTTCAGTGGGTGTGCCACCACGTTTTGACACGCCCACACAAATTCGACCCAGTACTTTTTTTTAGTAGAAGAAACCGGAAACCTAAATGGCCGGGGACTCGGGGCATGAGTCGATTATGTTTTGCATCAACCAATTACATCCTTGCTCTTAGCCGTCAATCACATTTTGCATTGACCAATTGCAGAGTAGAACAACCTATAATTTTTTTACATAAACCAATCTAGATGTTGTTACGTTAGTTTAACCCTTTTTAGACCCTGGATTGATTGCAATGAACATCATGTGTTCTCTTCTTTCTTGTGTATTCATGCACTTAACACAGATTGAGATCTATTGTCCTTCAGAATAAACATTTATCACCAATCCAACAGCAGCTTAGCCCCGCCCACTATTTATTCTTTATAAATAAAAAATAAATATATAAATAAATAAATACACACATAAATAATTGTAAAGATAAATACAGAAACAGCTCTTACATAAAGGTTAATGCATGAGAATATTATGGGATCCTGCTTACACTAAACATTACAGCAATAGCATGTAAGGGAACACATTTAAAAAAAAAAAAACCTTCTCAATATCAAGCCATTCTGCTGTGATGTTTTTGTGTTTTGTTTTGTTATTATTAACCCAGAATGCTTACGTACATGAGTGTACATCTGCTTGCCTTCTTTCAGGATTTGCTACATGTTAATCACTATTAGGCTTAAACTCCGGTGCAGTAAAAGCTAATGGACATGGGTCAGCGGTGCAAGAACAATAGACACAACAAGAAACGACACATAGAATATAAGAAAAATAAACAGTAAAAACAATTATTATCGTTATTTTAGGTGCAAAAGTTTATTTATTAATAAACTGTAATTTAGCTCTACAGAATGGATCTCTCACGATCTGACCCATTTAATTATTATCAAAGATTTTCTCAACATTGCTTAAAGAAATATTTTTTTTTATCATTATAGTTTAAGTTGATTTATGGTTTTATTGTCCATGTCTGCACTGCACTGACATTTTAAAAATCGTATGGTGGTGAAATTTCCCTTGAAAATATTTCATTCATGAAAAAAAATCATTAAAAAGTAATGGAAATTTATTGGTTAAAAATGAACCCTAAGTGCTGATCTGGGCACGGGGTGCACGGGTGCAACTGCAATATAATATTATATATATACACGACGCACTCAAGTTTCTATTGACCTCAAATAAAGAAAAGGTGACATTTAAAGCACTTCGGTGTACACGAGAAAAACTCTTTTTTCCAGATTCCTTTAAACCAGGGATGGGCAACTTCCATGATGGAGAGGGCCACATTTTTTTCAGCATGACCATTGGAGGGCCACATGACCTCGCACTTCAAATAATGAAATTATTTTTGATCTATTCGCGGGCCGCACTGAGTGATGACGAGGGCCGTGTGCGGCCCCCGGGCCGCCAGTTGCCCATCCCTGCTTTAAACCAATGGCTGATGCAAAAAAAATGACAGACAGGTACTTCACACTTTTGACTGGCCAATGAAAGAAATATTGACAGTTCTCTGTTGTACGATTGGCTGATGCACAAAATGATTGACAGTATCCCCGCCTATTCGCCACGCTCATTGGTTCTCTGAGCTGCAGTTACACATACACATACATAGAAATAAAATGGAAATATGCAAGAAGCCGTTCTAAACTGCGCAGAAATATAAGAAATAATAAAAAAGAAACAATAAATCACCTGCAGCCCTTCCTGAGAGAGGGTGCCACTGTCTGCTGCTTTCACGCGCTCCGGTGTTCTGTCGGATAGTAATACCCCGACAAACTGTGCTACTGTAACTAGTGCTATATGTAAAATATGCAGCAACTCTTGATAAAGCACAGCTGTTAACTGAAAGTCTGAAATTTCAGGTGACTCTACCTCATAAAGCTGACTAGCAAGAAAATCCAGCAGAGACGTTCAAAACTGATCATCTAAACAAGAGGAGCTGCTTTGAAGAATGTAAAATATTATAAAACATATTCTGGATTGTTTAACACTTTTTTGTTTACTAAATAATTCTGTATTATTTCTTCATAATTTGGACAATTTTAGTACGAATCTAGAATGCAGAACATTTGAATATAATGAAAAATATAACTGAATTTAAGGTGTGTATAAACTAACTTTTTTGGTACTGTTTATAATTTCATGTGGTTTACATTCTGCTTAAATAGTTTTGAACACAAGTTTTAGGAGAGTTCATCAGATAGATCGAGCAGTCTTTCCTGGGAGAGTTTTTAAAAAAGTTTTTGGCTGGTAATTCTGCAAATCTGGAAAAAGCATTAGACCAGTCTGAGGTTTTGCTGAGTGTTTTTATTGAGATTAACATTAAACAATAGGTTAGACTTGAAGAATAACTAGTGTTACAGATATAGTATTTTAGTACTTAAGCACCATAGTGAAGTAAAAATAATACTCTAGTAGATACAGATACAGTATTTTAATACTTTAATACAGTAGTGTAGTAAAAATAATACTTAAATGTTCTTGTACATTTAGTAGTACAAGTAGTGTTCAAAAATATTAAGAAGTTTAAGAGAAAATAGCTCTTAAACTTCGTAATATATACTGTCTACTATGCTTCTGTCACAACATGTCACCACCATCAGCTTTTATTGGATTAGATTAGGATAAACATGTATATTTTTAAAGAATATGTCTAAAGTAGCTGCAAACAGAGGAGAAACAAGATGGATAATGTGAAGAACTCCTGCAGATCATGAGAAAGTCTCCACCTTCAGTTTTTCTGTCTGATCCTCCAAATGCTTCTCAACACAGACTAGAATAGAATTATTAGTTACAATAAACACTAATATGACCTATAATGTTTCATTAACCTCTTTTATATTTCCATTAATGTAATTTCACTTAGATTTCTTCCTAGTCGTGTCCTCCCTCTCTTAATTCACTATTATACCGCGATGAGAGAGAGACAGAGAGATAGACGCCAGTCGAGGGGGTGAGGACCCTTGGTCGTCTCCTCCCCCAACCCAACACAGACTTCATCCGAGCAGTTATACCTTTATGCAAATGACACTTAAATCAATAGGATCCAATACAGTTGGAGTGAGTCTCTCAGTATGAATACATCAGCAGCGTCCAGTTATCAGCTTATTGTCCAGCTCAGAAGACGTGATCAGCTCCAGCCTGTCTGAGCAACAAGTTCTTATCATGGTGTTCCTCAGCTCTGTGTCCATCATGAACACTGCAAACAATCCATGTGTATCAAACCATCCTTAAATTCCTTAAAGTCTTTGAGAAGGTGAAACAGAGCAAAAGAGTGGAAGGAAAGCTCTTCTGGCCTGTGTACGACTTCACACCGTGTAGAACAGGCATGCGCTGACTATCTGAGGAGAGGTTTACAGCACTTCACTCAGAAGTCTTCTAGTTCATATGCGTGTGTGTGTGTGTGTGTGTATCAGAGCTGTATAAAGTAGACTTGAGTAAAAGTAAAAGTGCTCGATCAAAAAAGTGACTTGAGTAGAAATTAAAGGTGACTCGGGGAGAGACTCTTAGGTCTTAGAGTCCTCAAAGCAGGGAGAATGAGTTACGTTTCAGCAGAATAATCGAAGGGCTAAGGCTAATGCTAACGTAAAGGTTTCAGACAACGGATAGGTATAAACGTAGGTCTAAAGAAGATAGATAAAGGTAGAGAGGACAGTTTTTAGAGAATTCATTAATTGCTGAGTGGACAACCAATCAACTGCTGAGGAAAGTGTATGAGCCAAACTTCCAGCTCCGTGTAACAAAGATCTTCCAGCAGAGCTTTTAAATTGTTTAAATAGTGATGTGGTTCAGTTAAAGATTGGGATTGTTAGTCTTGCGCCTCATGCAGGTTAATGAAACACAGATCCTGTGTAGAGACTATTCTAACTTACACACACACACTGAACCCTGAAACTCTGAAACCCTGAACCCTGCGTACAGTGGTTCAGTAAATGTGGTTTGGACTGTGCATAAGTCCTTCATTATGTGTTTGCCAGGATATATACTGTAGAATTTCAGAATACCAGCCTTCCAGTCCACATACACTCCTACTCTCTCAGTGCAGTATCGAAGGTAGAGTTCAGAAATTTTCTCTTTATTGTGATAAACACAGTAACGTTTATTAGAGTACTCCAGACTCCAGGACTGATTATTTCGTCCAAACAGACTGTCTTCACTGTGTACTTTCCTCCTGATCCCTCTGTATGACACGGCTATAACCGGCGTCCTCCGTCCACTCCACTTAACCTCCCAGTAACAGCGTCCAGTCAGACTCTCCGCACTTAGAACCTGATCCTGATCCCAACACTCAAACCGGTCCGGATGATCTGGATACGGCTGATCCGCTTCCACACGCTTCACCTCTCTGTTCCCATCAGACAGAGACAGGAATCTGCTCACTGTGTTTGGGTCCAGAGTGAGCTCACAGGCATCTGCATCTACACACACAAACACACACACACACACATTAGATAGATCGCACAATCGGTGTGAATTTATGAGAGGAAGAGAGAGAGAGAGAGAGAGAGAGAGAGAGAGACTTACATTTCACTATTCCTGGTTTTAGCCTGATCTCCCCTCCATGATTCACCCTACACACACACACACAGAGATTATGAAAAATGTATTTGCAGAAAATAAAACTCATTATGTTTTTTTTTTTCTTCAAATTTCTCCCCAATTTAGCACGGCCAATTACCCAACTCACTCATTAGGACTCCTCCTATCACTAGTTATGCCCCAACACACCAGGAGGGTGAAGACTAGCACACGCCTCCTCCGATACATGTGAAGCCAGCCACCGCTTCTTTACATCAGCTCACAGACGCCCTGTGCTGCAGACACTTCGAACCTGCGACTTCCCGCTCATAGTGGCAGCACTTTAGACCTCTGGACCACATGATTGGCCTTTTTAACAACTGGCCTCCATCACATTCTGTAGTAAATACATATGTTCAGAACACTGTTCGTTTTATTCGGTGTACATTTTACTCCTAAACATCACTGGATCCTCTGAATTACGAGATCATTTACGAGTCGTAAATCTGAAAAATGCTAGCTTTAAGCTAATGCTACAGTGCAGCTGCAGAGATCGGCGGGGGGCTCTATTCAGCACAACACCAGTGAACTCTGGCTGTATGTTTACAGCATAATTACACCCAGCTGATCCAAAATGTTTAGATGTTTGGTGTTTTTGGCTCAATGTTTTAGTACATTAAGCCACATTAAAATTTGTTTTTTACATCAAGTATTTTAGACTCTATGGTTCTAAAGTTAGCGGGGTTAGCTCTGTAGTTCTTCAGTTAGCGGGGTTAGCTCTGTAGTTCTTCAGTTAGCGGGGTTAGCTCTGTAGTTCTTCAGTTAGCGGGGTTAGCTCTGTAGTTCTTCAGTTAGCGGGGTTAGCTCTGTAGTTATTCAGTTAGCGGGGTTAGCTCTGTAGTTATTCAGTTAGCGGGGTTAGCTCTGTAGTTATTCAGTTAGCGGGGTTAGCTCTGTAGTTCTTCAGTTAGCGGGGTTAGCTCTGTAGTTCTTCAGTTAGCGGGGTTAGCTCTGTGGTTCTGGAGTAATTCTGTCCTGCTAGTTTTCCTGCTGTATCACTCAGCTCGTCTCAGTGAGAGCAGATAGTAAGTTGATTAGTTAGTTGATTATTTGGGTCAGCTGTGCTCTAATAAACTAATGACCGTAAATAAATAATAAACCCTGCGGGAAACAGCTAATGCTCACTTTCTCTTATTATCTGCATTTTAAATCTCTAACACAGTCTACACTGCTTAACATCACCATGCTAAAAGGTTTTCACCTGTTTAAATACTTTAATGATCCTGAAGAATAAAATAATCCTTTATTAATCCCACAATGGGGAAATTTACAATAATTCAAAACGTTATCTGGTGTTCACTGGTGTTGCGCCGAAAAGTGTCCCCTGCCGTCTCTGCAGCTGTGCTATAGCATTAGCTTAGCATTTTTCTCTTAACGATCTTGTAATTCAGAGGATCCAGTGATATTTAGGAGGTAAATGTACACAGAATAAAACGTACAGGGTTCTGAACATATTTATTTAACACAGAATGTGACAGAGGCCAGTTTAAAAAAAAAAAAAAGCCCATTAATTTATTTCATTGACCTGAACCTCTTAGACATGGATAGGGCTGCAGCGATTGGTCGATATAATCGACAATGTCGATTATTTAAATTTGTCGACTAAAATTTAATAGTTGACTAATGGTTAGTTTGTAACAGTACCGCATTACACAAAGTGCTGGGGACAAAAACACAATGGGAAATGCTCACACAGTTTACACTCAACTTAGTCTGTGTCTCCAGAAGTGACCAAACACAACAGATTACATATTTAATCACTAAATATCAGTACTTTCCACATTTAAATAACATTCAGATATTTAAATGCCATTTAAATCTCATGTTCTGCTGTTTCTATCGTTTTTAGTGATGGCAGAAATAATCGTTGACTAATCAACTAATCGGAAATATAATAGTCAGATTAGTTGATTACCAAAATAAACATTAGTTGCAGCCCTAGAAACAGAAGCCCAAATATGGGCATAAACAACATGGCACCGACTACAAAATGACGACACGACTTCGGTGGTCTATATAAGCGTGTCTCATGGAAACTAAAAATGCTGCATTGACCATTAAAATTTTTAAAACCATTTATCATTTTTGTATCACTTCATAATGATGTGCTACTTTGTGTTGGTCTATCACTTAAAATCTCTATAAAATACAGAACGTTTGAGGTTGTAAGCTGACGGGGTATGAATATTTCTTTCTAATCCACTGTGTGTGTGTGTGTGTGTGTGTGTGCACTGATTGGTCATGGGGCAGATGTTGCAGATGTCTGAGGAAGGTTTTGGTCTTCTAGAGTATCTAGATGGTTTCTTTTTCTAGAAGCCAATAATAAAGCTTCACTAACAGAGAAGAGACATTTGTAGAAGAACTCTAGAGCTCTTCAGTCCAACATGTGCACAACACCAAGAGCGGTAATGGGTTAATGGATCACCCTGGCAGATACACATCCTCTGGGTGAAATGGTGCTTTTGTGCTCAGATTGGGAGCATTCCCTCAGACCATTATCAACACAGTGAGGATTAGAAAACCAACAGGAAAATAATTGACATGTTGATCTTACAAGAGGTTTAAAACAATCAGATCTTTAGTCTCGGTAAATCGAATCTTTTACGACATATGTGACACAAGTGTTTCCTTTGTGTGGCAGTTTAAACAGCAAAAATCACACCAAAGCTGATGTTTTCTATTAAGAATACATGTGATATTTAAATTTAATACATTCAATTTGCTGCAATGTGAATGAAAGAATAAAAATATAAAAATAGACAGCAGCTGGGATTTGAGGGCTTCGGTGGGCTGTTCCTATTAAATTGGCAGAGCACGGCTACAGATCAAGTGAAGGAATGAGCAAACTTAGAATCAAGAAAAAGTGTTTGGAACATTTCTCCTACTCCTTTGCTAATATTATCAACATCTGCAGGACTGTTCAGACACCAGAACACCTCTTTAAGACTAGGTGTGGAGCAGAACGTTGTTCAGAGGTCTGATGTTGGTCAGGGGAGTTGCCTGGGTATGTAAAGATCCGGGGCTCAGCCCAGTTAATTTTATATCAGTGGTGTGCAGTGAGGCCCTTCTAACCCTTCAGAGAAGGGGTGACAATAGGTGCATGTAAATCATTACATAATATTTAATCAGGAAATATATATTATAGTTAAACTATAGGTATAGGTATATACTATAGGTAAACTATAAGCATATATTTTATAAATTAACTAAAGTAAAAAAAAAACAGCAACTAATTCAAAGCATTAGTCTGTGTTTTTCAGTTGCTACAGGACTCTTATCTGACTGACAGCTGTTCTAACCAATCAAAACTTTTTTAAATGGCTTCTGTCCCCATGTGTCTGCATGACCCTTCTGCTGATTTTTGAAGGGTGTAGTAATGAGTATATTAGCAAAGTCGCAGGACAGTCTAACCAATCAGATTCATGATTTTCACTATGGGGTGGGGCCATGACTGTCTAACCCCTTCTCAGCAGCGCTGTGTTGGAGGTGTTGCTTAGTGTAAAACGGAGCACAGGCATGCTGGATTAGTTCAATTGTTACCTAACTATAATGGAATTGCAACGTAAATGAGATCATAATAAATGCCCCTCAATGTGAAACTAATTCACATCATAATAGGCCATCTGACTGGTGAGTTTTTGTGTGTACTTAATGTTTTGGCTGACCTGGCGTCTTGTAGGCATACAAATGAGTGATATTTGTTGGCCGGCAGTACTTGTAGGAAAATTAAGCATTGGTAGTTGTATTTTTTGGGTGTTAATGTGCATTCTCTCTCTCTCTCTCTCTCTCTCTCTCTCTCTCTCTGCATTAAGCTCATATAACTAAGTCGAGACTGTCTGTTGCAGAATGGGTACCCACTATATTAACTGCACGCCACTGTTTATATATATATATATTACAATAAGCATCCTGATATATAATGTTAAGAGATATAAGGGTTAAGAAACTCATTTAACTAAGTATAGTACTAAATTCTGGCTATCCACAACATCAAGCTTCTAGCTAACTGGTTAAGTAAATTAAGCTTCGTTAATTGGGGTGAGAGCGCCATCGAGCAGGGCCAATTTTGCTCCCTCTGAGCGCCGTCAGCTTGATGGCAAAGCTGCATGAAGGGGGGTTAGAACCTGCAACCTCCTGCTCATAGTGGCAGCGCATTAGGAAAGCCCCCATTAATTTTCTGTTGTTTCTGTCAGCCCTAGATTGAGTCATAAAACAAAAAATAAATCTATAAACCCCCAGTTTTCGGCCCAACTGATGTCATCCCTGTTCTTTCAATTACCATAGTTTCCCCACATCATGCAATGCTTTTATTTCCTATTTTTTTCTTATTTCTAAATATAATTTGTTACATTCCAGTGACAGCATCTTAGAAATCTAACAATAAACCAATAAACAGGTGATGCTGTCTTCATTTATTAACATGATTTAACAGATATTTTACCGTAACAAGCAAAACCACAACTCACCTCAGTGTCTCCAGTTTACACTGTGGATCCTCCTGTAGTTCAGAGAGCAGCTTCACTCCAGACTCTCCTGGGTGATTGTAGCTTAGATCTAATTCTCTCAGATAGAAAGGGTTTAACTCCAGAGCTGAAGCCAGATAAGAACAACCTTCCTCTGTAACCATACAAAAAGATAATCTGCAGAAAGAAAAGAAAAAGAGAGACAGATGAAACTGTAGAAAACACTGCAATAATAATAATAACTAATAATTACCACTAACATTAACAATAATTATTTTAGTTATTATAAGTATTATCACTAATAAAACCCACTTTCACAAAGAAATGTGACTGTGAAGCTAAAAAAGTCTAAACTCTACTATTGTTCAAATTCAAAACAATCTATTTTTTAATTGTTTTGTTTTTTTTACTTATAAAATCTTCTGATGAAAAGTTGTTTTGAAGATTAACTTACAAATCTGTCGCGGCATTGTTCTGCTTTAGTAAAAGGTGCAGTATTTGTATTGAGTAACTCATCTACCAGTGACTAGCCAATAACTTCTAACCTTTTGTCTGCAGTATTTACAGTTAATTATTAGAGAGACTCAGCTCATGTTCACCTGAGTTTCTCCAGTTTACAGTGTGAACTCTTCAGTCCTTCAGAGAGCTTCTTCACTCCATAATCCCGCAGTTCATTCTCACTGAGGTCCAGCTCTTTCAGAGAGGAGTTTACTGATTCCAGAACAGAGGAAAGGCCAGAACAACTGAAACTGGTAAAATTACAGCCAACCAGTCTGCAGAAATAAAAACAAAATAAATCTGCAATTAATTGACAAACAAAGTACTGGTGTTCACAGCATGACCAGATTTCCTTCAAATTTCCCACTGAACAATCCTTGATGTAAACCTTCTACCAGTAAAATGAACTGGTGTGTGTCAGTAACTGGGAGAATGTGAAGTTTCTACCAGTAAAATGAACTGGTGCGTGTCAGTAACTGGGAGAATGTGAAGTTTCTACCAGTAAAATGAACTGGTGCGTGTCAGTAACTGGGAGAATGTGAAGTTTCTACCAGTAAAATGAACTGGTACGTGTCAGTAACTGGGAGAATGTGAAGTTTCTAACAGTAAAATGAACTGGTACGTGTCAGTAACTGGGAGAATGTGAAGTTTCTACCAGTAAAATGAACTGGTGCGTGTCAGTAACTGTCTAAATGTGAAGCTTCTACCTGTAAAATGAACTGGTACATGTCAGTAACTGGGAGAATGTGAAGTTTCTACCAGAAAAAATTAACTGGTGCGTGTCAGTAACTGGGAGAATGTGAAGTTTCTACCAGTAAAATGAACTGGTGCGTGTCAGTACCTGGGAGAATGTGAAGTTTCTACCAGTAAAATGAACTGGTGCATGTCAGTACCTGGGAGAATGTGAAGTTTCTAACAGTAAAATGAACTGGTCCGTGTCAGTAACTGGGAGAATGTGAAGTTTCTACCAGAAAAATGAACTGGTCCGTGCCAGTAACTGGGAGAATGTGAAGTTTCTACCAGTAAAATGAACTGGTGCGTGTCAGTAACTGGGAGAATGTAAAGTTTCTACCAGTAAAATGAACTGGTGAGTGTCAGTAACTGGTTGAATGTAAAGCTTCTACCAGTCAGTAACTGGATGAATGTAAAGTTTCTACCAGTAAAATGAACTGGTGTGTGTCAGTAACTGGGAGAATGTGAAGTTTCTACCAGTAAAATGAACTGGTGCATGTCAGTAACTGGTTGAATGTAAAGTTTTTACCAGTAAAATAAACTGGTGCGTGTCAGTAACTGGGAGAATGTGAAGTTTCTACCAGTAAAATGAACTGGTGCGTGTCAGTAACTGTCTAAATGTGAAGCTTCTACCAATAAAATGAACTGGTACATGTCAGTAACTGGGAGAATGTGAAGTTTCTACCAGAAAAATTAACTGGTGCGTGTCAGTAACTGGGAGAATGTGAAGTTTCTACCAGTAAAATGAACTGGTGCGTGTCAGTAACTGTCTGAATGTGAAGCTTCTACCAGTAAAATGAACTGGTACGTGTCAGTAACTGGGAGAATGTGAAGTTTCTACCAGAAAAATGAACTGGTCCGTGTCAGTAACTGGGAGAATGTGAAGTTTCTACCAATAAAATGAACTGGTACATGTCAGTAACTGGGAGAATGTGAAGTTTCTACCAGAAAAATTAACTGGTGCGTGTCAGTAACTGGGAGAATGTGAAGTTTCTACCAGTAAAATGAACTGGTGCGTGTCAGTAACTGTCTGAATGTGAAGCTTCTACCAGTAAAATGAACTGGTACGTGTCAGTAACTGGGAGAATGTGAAGTTTCTACCAGTAAAATGAACTGGTGCGTGTCAGTACCTGGGAGAATGTGAAGTTTCTAACAGTAAAATGAACTGGTGCGTGTCAGTAACTGGAAGAATGTGAAGTTTCTACCAGTAAAATGAACTGGTGCGTGTCAGTAACTGTCTGAATGTGAAGCTTCTACCAGTAAAATGAACTGGTACGTGTCAGTAACTGGGAGAATGTGAAGTTTCTACCAGAAAAATGAACTGGTCCGTGTCAGTAACTGGGAGAATGTGAAGTTTCTACCAGAAAAATGAACTGGTCCGTGTCAGTAACTGGGAGAATGTGAAGTTTCTACCAGTAAAATGAACTGGTGTGTGTCAGTAACCGGCTGAATGTGAAGCTTCTACCAGTAAAATGAGCTGGTACGTGACAGTAACTGGCTGAATGTGAAGTTTCTACCAGTAAAATGAACTGGTGCGTGTCAAAAACGGGTTGAATGTACAGCTTCTACCAGTAAAATTAACTGGTGCGTGTCAGTAACTGGTTGAATGTGAAGTTTCTACCAGTAAAATTAACTGGTGCGTGTCATTAACTGGTTGAATGTGAAGTTTCTACCAGTAAAATGAACTGGTGCGTGTCAGTAATTGGTTGAATGTAAAGCTTCTACCATTAAAATGAACTGGTGTGTGTCATTAACTGGTTGAATGTACAGCTTCTACCAGTAAAATGAACTGGTGCGTGTCATTAACTGGTTGAATGTGAAGTTTCTACCAGTAAAATGAACTGGTGCGTGTCATTAACTGGTTGAATGTGAAGTTTCTACCAGTAAAATTAACTGGTGCGTGTCATTAACTGGTTGAATGTGAAGTTTCTACCAGTAAAATGAACTGGTGCGTGTCAGTAATTGGTTGAATGTGAAGCTTCTACCAGTAAAATGAACTGGTGCGTGTCAGTTACTGGCTGAATGTGATGTATCTACCAGTAAAATGAACTGGTGCGTATCAGTAACTGGATGAATATGAAGTTTCTACTGGAGAACCAAAAGGAGAACCTTTCCTTCCTCATTTTGTATATTATGCATATTATTATTTTTTTGAAGTTCAACTGGAAATTGAAAATAGTTTATATAGTGTTTCTTGTTCAAAAGATACAACTGAACAAACATATTTGAATAAAAAATCAAGTGTTTAAGATTCCTTTAAGTCAGCAATGATATGTTAGATTTAAATTAAACTGTAATAAATAATAATATTAAACTATTACACAGAAATCCTGCACATTCGAATAATAAGAGAACGATCACCTACTCATAATCAGCTAAGCATTTCTGTGGATTCAATGATGATTTCTCTACCATCAAACATTTATTGCAGTGGTGCTTTTGAAGCTGAGAGAATATTTACTGCAGGAACTTCTATTTTACGCTGCAAATTTGATTGAGAAATATGACTGTGAAGCTAAAAAATCTAAACTCTTCTATTAATCAAATTCAAAACAATTTATTAAAATTTTTTTGATTTGTTTTGTTTGTTATTTATAAAAAAATTTGATAAAAAGTTGTTTTGAAGATTGACTTGCAAATTTGTAACAGCATTGTTCTGCTTTAGTAAAAGGTGCAGTATTTGTATTGAGTAACGTCTACCAGTGACTAGCCAATAACTTCTAACCTTTTGTCTGCAGAATTTACAGTTAATTATTAGAGAGACTGAGATCATGTTCACCTGAGTTTCTCCAGTTTACAGTGTGAACTCTTCAGTCCTTTAGAGAGCTTCTTCACTCCATCATCCCGCAGTTCATTCTCACTGAGGTCCAGCTCTTTCAGAGAGGGGTTTACTGATTCCAGAACAGAGGAAAGGTCAGAACAACTGTAACCGGTAAAATTACAGCCAACCAGTCTGCAGACATAAAAACAAAATAAATCTGCGATTAATTCACAAAAATAGTACTGGTGTTCACAGCATGACCAGATTTCCTTTCAACTTTTGCACTGAACAATCCTTAATGTAAACCTTCTACCAGTAAAATGAACTGGTGCGTGTCAGTAACTGACTGAATGTGAAGTTTCTACCAGTAAAATGAACTGGTGCGTGTCAGTAACTGGGAGAATGTGAAGTTTCTACCAGTAAAATGAACTGGTACGTGTCAGTAACTGGGAGAATGTGAAGTTTCTACCAGTAAAATGAACTGGTGCGTGTCAGTAACTGGGAGAATGTGAAGTTTCTACCAGAAAAATGAACTGGTGCGTGTCAGTAACTGGGAGAATGTGAAGTTTCTACCAGTAAAATGAACTGGTGCGTGTCAGTACCTGGGAGAATGTGAAATTTCTACCAGTAAAATGAACTGGTACGTGTCAGTAACTGGGAGAATGTGAAGTTTCTACCAGTAAAATGAACTGGTGCATGTCAGTAACTGGGAGAATGTGAAGTTTCTACCAGTAAAATGAACTGGTGCGTGTCAGTACCTGGGAGAATGTGAAATTTCTACCAGTAAAATGAACTGGTACGTGTCAGTAACTGGGAGAATGTGAAGTTTCTACCAGTAAAATGAACTGGTGCGTGTCAGTAACTGTCTGAATGTGAAGCTTCTACCAGTAAAATGAACTGGTACGTGTCAGTAACTGGGAGAATGTGAAGTTTCTACCAGTAAAATGAACTGGTGCGTGTCAGTAACTGGGAGAATGTGAAGTTTCTACCAGTAAAATGAACTGGTGCGTGTCAGTAACTGTCTGAATGTGAAGCTTCTACCAGTAAAATGAACTGGTACGTGTCAGTAACTGGGAGAATGTGAAGTTTCTACCAGTAAAATGAACTGGTGCGTGTCAGTAACTGGGAGAATGTGAAGTTTCTACCAGTAAAATGAACTGGTGCGTGTCAGTAACTGGGAGAATGTGAAGCTTCTACCAGTAAAATGAACTGTTGCGTGTCAGTAACTGGGAGAATGTGAAGTTTCTACCAGTAAAATGAACTGGTCCGTGTCAGTAACTGGGAAAATGTGAAGTTTCTACCAGTAAAATGAACTGGTGCGTGTCAGTAACTGGGAGAATGTAAAGTTTCTACCAGTAAAATGAACTGGTGTGTGTCAGTAACTGGGAGAATGTGAAGTTTCTACCAGTAAAATGAACTGGTGCGTGTCAGTAACTGGGAGAATGTGAAGCTTCTACCAGTAAAATGAACTGTTGCGTGTCAGTAACTGGGAGAATGTGAAGTTTCTACCAGTAAAATGAACTGGTGCGTGTCAGTAACTGGGAGAATGTGAAGTTTCTACCAGTAAAATGAACTGGTGCGTGTCAGTAACTGGGAGAATGTGAAGTTTCTACCAGTAAAATGAACTGGTGCGTGTCAGTAACTGGGAGAATGTGAAGTTTCTACCAGTAAAATGAACTGGTGCGTGTCAGTAACTGGGAGAATGTAAAGTTTCTACCAGTAAAATGAACTGGTGTGTGTCAGTAATTGGCTGAATGTGATGCTTCTACCAGTAAAATGAGCTGGTACGTGACAGTAACTGGCTGAATGTGAAGTTTCTACCAGAAAAATTAACTGGTGCGTGTCAGTAACTGGCTGAATGTGAAGTTTCTACCAGAAAAATGAACTGGTGCGTGTCATTTACTGGATGAATGTGAACCTTCTACCAGTAAAATGAACTGGTGCGTGTCAGTAACTGGCTGAATGTGAAGTTTCTACCAGAAAAATGAACTGGTGTGTGTCATTTACTGGATGAATGTGAAGTTTCTACCAGTAAAATTAACTGGTGCGTGTCATTTACTGGATGAATGTGAACCTTCTACCAGTAAAATGAACTGGTGCGTGTCAGTAACTGGTTGAATGTGAAGTTTCTACTGGAGAACCAAAAGGAGAACCTTTCCTTCCTCATTTTTTTATATTATGCATATTATTATTTTTTTGAAGTTCAACTGGAAATTGAAAATAGTTTATATAGTGTTTATTGTTCAAAAGATACAACTGAACAAACATATTTGAATAAAAAATCAAGTGTTTAAGATTCCTTTAAGTCAGCAATGATATGTTAGATTTAAATTAAACTGTAATAAATAATAATATTAGAACTAAACTATTACACAGAAATCCTGCACACGCGAATAATAAGAGAAAGATCACCTACTCATAATCAGCTAAGCATTTCTGTGGATTCAATGATGATTTCTCTACCATCAAATATTTATTGCAGTGGAGCTTTTGAAGCTGAGAGAATATTTACTGCAGGAACTTCTATTTTACGCTGCAACTTAAGATTGAGAAATATGACTGTGAAGCTAAAAAAGTCTAAACTCTTCTATTGTTCAAATTCAAAACAATTTATTACAATTGTTTCAAATTGTTTTGTTTGTTATTTATAAAATTTTTTGATAAAAAGTTGTTTTGAAGATTGACTTGCAAATCTGTCACAGCATTGTTCTGCTTTAGTATAAGGTGCAGTATTTGTATTGAGTAACTTATCTACCAGTGACTAGCCAATAACATCTAACCTTTTGTCTGCAGTATTTACAGTTAATTATTAGAGAGACTCAGCTCATGTTCACCTGAGTTTCTCCAGTTTACAGTGTGAACTCTTCAGTCCTTCAGAGAGTAGCATCACTCCATCATCCCGCAGTTCATTCTCACTGAGGTCCAGCTCTTTCAGAGAGGAGTTTACTGATTCCAGAACAGAGGAAACGGCATCACAAACGTAACTGGTGATATTACAGCCAACAAATCTGCAGAAATAAAAACAAAAGAAATCTGCGATTAATTCACTAAGAAAGTATTGATGTTCACAGCATGACCAGATTTTCTTTCAAATTTCTCACTAAACAATCTTTGGTGCAAAGCTTCTACCAGTAAAATGAACTGGTGCGTGTCAGTAACTGACTGAATGTGAAGTTTCTACCAGTAAAATGAACTGGTGTGTGTCAGTAACTGGTTGAATGTGAAGTTTCTACCAGTAAAATGAACTGGTGTGTGTCAGTAACTGACTGAATGTGAAGTTTCTACCAGTAAAATGAACTGGTGCGTGTCAATAACTGGATGAATGTGAAGTTTCTACCAGTAAAATGAACTGGTGCGTGTCAGTAACTGGATGAATGTGAAGTTTCTACCAGTAAAATGAACTGGTGCGTGTCAGTAACTGGATGAATGTGAAGCTTCTACCAGTAAAATGAACTGGTGCGTGTCAGTAACTGACTGAATGTGAAGTTTCTACTGGAGAACCAAAAGGAGAACCTTTCCTTCTTCATTTTTTTATATTATGCGTATTATTAATTTTTTGAAATTCAACTGGAAATTGAAAATAGTTTATATAGTGTTTATTGTTAAAAAGATACAACTGAACAAACATATTTGAATAAAAAATCAAGTGTTTGAGATTCCTTTATGTCAGCAAGGATATGTTAGATTTAAATTAAACTGTAATAAATAATAATATTAAACTAGTACACAGAAATCCTGCACATTTGATTAATAAGAGAAAGATCACCTACTCATAATCAGCTAAGCATTCCTGTGGATTCAATCATGATTTCCTTACTTACAAATATTTATTACAGTGGAGCTTTTGAAGTTGAGAGAATATTTACTGCAGGAACTTCTATTTTACGCTGCAAATTGAGATTTAAAAAGCAAAGTTCTGTTGATATTTCCCACCAGTGTTTATTACAATATATGCTGGAATATCACCACAAGCTAGGTACTAATGGGCACCATTAACATTAAACTACCTCTGTGTTTGTCATTAAAACAAGAAAAGATTCATTTCAAACTAAAACAACCCTGTAAATGTTTCACTGTAACTGTAACAGATTAGTCCTGATTACCCAACATTATTACATGTAATCTGTTACCACCCAACCCTACTGATCATTGTGTAGATGTTAAATAAATGTAAATGTTGTGTTAATGTAGAAATAACACTCACACAGCTCTTCTGCAGGCAGTCACAGCTGGGATCAGTCTCCTATAACCCTCCACTGATGTGTTGTATTTCTTCAGATCCAGCTCCTCCAGAACCTCCTCAGAGGTCAGGAGCATGCAGGCTAGTACTGAACACTGTCCAGAAGAGAGACACTTTTCTGATTGGTTCTCTGATTGTAGATACTCCTGGATCTCTCTGGAGAGAGACTGATCATTTACTTCAGACAGACAGAGAAACAGATTGATGACTCTCTCAGTAGAAGGTGATCTGTGTAAAAGTTGACTTTCTTTTTTGATTAAACTCTTGATGATCTCTGTCACTTCCTCTAAGTGTGTGTGTGTTTGATTCAGAAGACCCTGCAGAAGTCTCTGATTGGATTCCAGTGAGATGCCCAGCAGGAAACGGAGAAAAAGATCCAGATGTGCATTCTGACTCTTAACAGCTTTACAAACAGCTCCTATTAGCACCTCTTTTAGACTCACATGCTTGTTTAGATCTCTACAGTGGATTTTCTCACTGTTGCTGTTGTCCACAGAGCTCTCACTCTCACTGTGATCGTAACACATCTCACTGTTAATGCTGCCACTAATACTTTCACTGTCACTGCTGGCATAATAGGGGTCATCAAAGGGGTCAGCAAGGTATTTCCGGGAGAGTTCTTCAAACTGCCTCAATACCTTTGTGTTCTGTGTCTCGTAGCAGTGAATCAGATAAACAGCAGCCAGGAACTCCTGAAAGCTCAGATGAACGAAGCTGTAGACCTTCCTCTGGTAAATCACACACTCCTCCCTAAAGATCTCAGTGAAAACCCCAGAGTACACAGAGGCTTCAGGGACGTCAATGCCGCACTCTCTCAGGTCCTCTTCATAGAACATCACGTTCTTCTTCATCAGCTGTTCGAAAGCCAGTTCAGCCAGTTTCAGAAGATTGGTTCTGTTGGATTCCAGCAGTTTCTCTGGGTCTGTCTCTTCTTTCCCCTCATACTTCTCCTTCTTCCTGTTTACCTGAGTGATCAGGAAGTGGGAGTACATTTCAGTCAGAGTTTTAGGGATTTCTGTGTGACCTTGTTTCACGATTTCCTGAAGCACAGTGGATGAGATCCAGCAGAAGACGGGGATGTGGCACATGATGTGGACGCTCCTCGTGGTCTTAATGTGGGAGATGATTTTCTGGGCCTGGTCTTGGTCACTGATTCTCTTCCTGAAGTACTCCTCCTTCTGTGGATCATTAAACCCCTGGATTTCTGTCACACGGCTGATTTGTTCAGGAGGGATCTTATGGGCTGCTGCTGGTCGGCAGGTGATCCAGATTCGAGCAGAAGGAAGCAGCTCTCCACTGAAGAGGTTTGTCATCAGCGCACTAATTGATGATGTCATGGTTGTATCAGATAATTTCTTACTATTTGAGAAGTCCAATGCAATTCTGCTTTCATCCAGACCGTCAAATATGAACACAACTTTGTGCTCCTCAAAGATCTTCAGATCCAGGTCTTTAAGTTGAGGATGGAAGACACACAGGAGTTCATGAAGACTGTATTGATTGTCTTCAATCAAGTTCAGCTCCCTGAATGGAAGCACAAACATGAAATCTACATCTTGATTGGCTTTTCCCTCAGCCCAGTCCAGAATGAACTTCTGCACAGAGACAGTTTTTCCAATTCCAGCAATGCCTTTAGTCAGCACAGTTCTGAGCTCTTTATCCTCTTTTCTTTCTTTGTGTCTGAGATCATCTTGTAGAGGTTTAAAGATATCTGAGCAGTTGATTGGAGTTTCTTCTATGTGTCTCCTGGGTGTTTTCTCCATCTGTAACACCTCATGTTCTTCATTCACCCCTTCAGTCTCTCCCTCTATGATGTAGAGCTGTGTGTAAATCCTGTTCAGGAGGGTTTTATTCTCTTCTGATTTAATTCCCTCAAATAAAGTCTCGTACTTCTTCTTCATGCGTGTTTTGTGTTTCTCTATAACTTTGAGCAGATCATTGTGTGCTGGTTGGTGAAGATCCTGTTGCACAGGTCCAGTAACTCCCAGCTGAGTGTGTATGTTTAGGTCTGTTTCTGATGAGCGCTGCCTGGAGCACACAAACATCAATTACACAAAGAAAAAACTCATTTCTAAACTGTTAACACATATTTATAAGTTTTATTGCATTGCACTTGACCTTAAGATTCATGCACAGTGTTGATTTGTGGAGCCGTGGAACTGTGGGGAAGCAAATAAATTGTTTACATCCCATCTAGTCTAGATCCATCTGTAATTAAACAAGCTTACGAACCGCTGGAAGATCAGTACTGCTGTTACGTTTGTATAGAGGGCAGATCCAGTTCCAAGATACTTTTTCATTTATTCTTCAAGATAATGTTGTGAAAAAGAGTATTTTTTGTAAAGATAATATGAAAATTCCCTTCACATCAAAGTAATTATGCTACTACCTGAAACTTGTTAGCAGGGGTATAAGAAAATATCAATGTATCGAAGTATGTCAATTAGGCGTGTCGTAATAACTATGTTTTCGACTTATTGTACGAACGTTAGTGAACGTTAGCTTGCGAACGTATTCAAGGCTAATATGACTTTCTCTAAACTAAACTGCTATAGAGAAGGTTTAGAAGGTTTTTTAGATGTCGGGATGGACTTTCAGCTCCGGTGCGTGAGTATTTCGGCTTTAAGCCAAATGAGTGAGGAGAACCATCAACGCAAATGAGCCGGTATGTTTACTTTGTTTAAAAACAGTGGAAACGAAGCTGAGATCTCATTTAAAGCACAACCCTCCCTATTTTCAAAGCTGAATATTGAATATGAATATTGTTACTCCAGAGAGATCCTGCCTCAAGCCCCACACGGTTAACATGCTGCTGTTCCTTGCTCGGAATTTGTCTGAAAGTTACAAAAAATAATAAATTTATTTTATTTAAGCTATGGCTGAACCATCTGTGTCTTTGATCATATGAACACTTGTGTCTTTGGATGCTAATTTGTGTTTTTTATATGATCAGAAAAAGGAATCTGCATGAAGTGCAGAGTTAAAAAAAAAAAGTTGAATTAATGTAAATGTTACTTTAATCTAAATATTGTTACTGTATTTTTTTATAAAGGTCTGTTTAATATTTAGTGCAGTTTTCTTACAACCCACAGAGTCCCAGGGTGGTTGTACTTCATTTTTTTTTGTTATTTAGGACATTAAAATATGTTTATATCAGAAGCCTAATGTCTGCTCTTAATAATAAAAAGTTAGTTTAACTGTAAAATGGTGTAATAGTATTATGCAAGGATTTTAATAGTCACATTGTCTTAAAGCTCCTTTGGGAGCATTTTCTATAGTCCCCTTAAAAATGACAATATTATCGTTTATCTCAATAATTTCTGGGACAATATATCGTCCTGAAAATGTTGTTATCGTGACAGACCCAATATTTTGTTTTGCAATACTGTATCGTCTTTCAAAAACACAGTATCAATATTTATTAGTTTAGATGTAAATAGTTTACAATTGTGTTTTTTTGTTATACTATAACAATTTTAAACATCTGCAATATATTGTGTTGTTTACAGTATTGCAATATATTGTGATATATTGAATCATAACCCCTGTATCATGTATTGTTAGTACAGTCAGCTAACACGAGGCTAAATAAATAAACACTTGGCCTGTGGCGTATGCACAGGAAGTATTTTTAATCACACAAACATTAACCAAACATTAACCATTTAGATTTTAAAACAAATGCAAATGTAAATTATCTTAATCATTTCATAATTGTTGTACAAAATATTATTTTGTCATTTTTAATAAAAACCTTTTTCTTGGAATCAGTTCATAGGGGCGGTGGCCCCCCCTTGACCAGCTACTGGTATGAAACCAATATTTCATGCTTTATCTGCTTAACTTCATTTTATTTGTTAATATACAATACTGTGCAAACATGTTAGGCACCTGTGTAACTTAGAATGGAAACTATTGCAATCAAATTAAACTAAATTAAACTAAATTAAATTAAATGTAATGTAAGAAATATGTATTTTTTAAATAACTGCTTTTTTCATGCTGTACCAACTTTTTCTGACTGGGCTTTGCTGGAAGGTCATTATAGTAATTATTGTTACAGGTGTAGATGAGTTTACCACAGAGCCAATGACAGGATGTGCCAGACGAGTTTTATTACTAAACTGTTTCTGGTTCATAATCCATTAGTGTTTCACTAAAGACAATAACTTACTCTGAGTTAGAGGGTGCAGCTCCACCACTCAAATCAGGAGGGTTCCCCATAAACCGGTCACTCTTCATAGATACACAGCTGTGTTCTTCTCCTCCACCACTCAAATCAGGAGGTTTCCCCATAGACCGGTCACTCTTCATAGATACACAGCTGTGTTCTTTTCCTCCACCACTGAAATCAGGAGGTTTCCCCTTGGACCAGTCACTCTTCCTAGATACACAGCTGTGTTCTTCTCCTCCACCTCTCAAATCAGGACGGTTCTCCATTGGACCTGCCACTTTTCTTCAAAACAGCTGTGTTCTGCATGTACTGCAAACTTTCCCTGAAAGCAGATCACCAACAATAAAGGTTAAGTGTTAAAGTGTAAGTTTGGCTGGACAAAACAGCAGGACTCCCTATCTCCCTCTGCTAGCATTAAGCCAATGATATATGCCAGTATTCTGGCATAGGTTCTGATAACAGATGGATGGTGCTGTGCTGGTTAGATTAGTAGGTTCTGGGGTTTGGTAACAGATAGACGGTGCTGTGCTGGTTAGATTAGTAGGTTCTGGATACCGTTGTAGTCAAGACTGCTAGAGCCGAATCTGAGACCAAGACTTTTTAGTAGTCGAATCCGAGTTAAGACCAAGACAAGATTAAGGGGGAATACAGATGGATGGTGCTGTGCTGGTTAGATTAGTAGGTTCTGGGGTTTGATAACAGATGGATGGTGCTGTGCTGGTTAGATTAGTAGGTTCTGGGGTTTGGTAACAGATGGATGGTGCTGTGCTGGTTAGATTAGTAGGTTCTGGGGTTTGGTAACAGATGGATGGTGCTGTGCTGGTTAGATTAGTAGGTTCTGGGGTTTGTAACAGATGGATGGTGCTGTGCTGGTTAGATTAATAGGTTCTGGATAGCGTTGTAGTCAAGACCCCTAGAGCCGAATCTGAGACCAAGACTTTTTAGTAGTCGAATCCGAGTTAAGACCAAGACAAGATTAAGGGGGAATACATTAAAGTATCTTCTCTATTTATCAAAATGATGCTTATTAGAGGTCACATTTGTCATAATAAAAGTAGTTCATTAGATTTTTTTTTATTTGACACATAATAATCAATATTATCCCATTAACAGACATTTATCATGCTGACTATAAAAATATCTGAAGATTTTGATGGACCAAGCAAGGAGTTCTGCAAAAATGGTTAAATAGATCTGCAATCTGCTGTGTTGACATTTATACAAGCACACAAATCTGCAAGCTAATAAGTGAATGTAGACATATTGTGATAAAACTCAGAACAACAGTGGTACAATATAAAAAATTAGAAAGACAAAGCACAGCAGGCTATCATAATATTACAATATTCATACAATGATTAGTAAATTGGGAAATTTGGGAAACTTGGTTGTCTGTCCGGTAAAGTTAATATCCCCGGTAAGTATGTTAGGTTTACTAGCTTTTGTTCTCACCCCAGTAACATTAGTGTGTTAGCTAGCCTGTCGCTAAGGTTTGCCAGCTCTTCACTAGCTTCAGTTCTCTCCTCAGTAACATTACCATGTAAGCTAGCCTGTCGTAAAGGCTGCCTAGATTGAAATTGTCGCTAAGGTTAGCTAGCTTTAGTACTCTCCTCAGTAACATTAGTGTGTTAGCTAGCTTGTCGCTAAGATTAATTAGCTCATCGCTAGCTTTACTGCTCTCCTCGGTAACATTAGTGTGTTAGCTAGCTCGTCGCTAATGTTAGTTAGCTTTAGTTCTCTCCTCGGTAACATTAGTGTGTCAGCTAGCTCAAAGCTAGCTTTAGTTACGGTAAAAACAGTGAGCACAAACAAATTAATCATACTTATTAATTCACATTAAATGTATAACTCAGGTGGTGAAGAAAGACAATTACTATATTAATTACAGATCCAGTTAATATAGTTTTTTCTAGAATTATCCACTTATTATTTTGTTTATTGTAATAATTGTTTGTTTAATGATCATTTATTTATTAATTACTAATCACTAGAGTCAAATATTGTTTTGATTAGATTGTACTGACTGAGTTAGAACTAGATTCAAAGTTTAGAAACACACACACACACACACACACACACACACACATGCACACACACACGCACACACGCGCACACACACGCACACACACACACAGTAGATACATACATTTTGGTACATTTAGTATGAATCTCTAAATGTTAGTAATTAATATTAGTAAAGATGAGTCATGTATAACATTATGAAGAAAACTCAACAATAAAAATATTGTTAAATTTATAGGTCATAACTGTTCATTTTGCTCCAAACATCCTGAAAAACTAGAACATTTATTTTTTTATGTTCTTATTCAGAATGTTTTTGGAAAGCTCTAGCTAATTGTTTTTCTAATAAAGCATAAGAATTCAGGGTAGATATAAAATGTAAGTTAAATGTATGTTATTTTTTGTCAGTATGTTAGTTTTTGCTTTCAACTAGCTTTGAGGTTTTGTGGAAACTAAATAAAAGCGATGTATTTTGTACATTTAATTTCAGAGTATTTTATTTATTTATCACTGGCGCCCTCTTGTGGTCAAGTAGCGTTAGAATTTCAGCGGCCTTGTTTCCGTTTTAATAATCGTAGAAAAAGAGACATGATAAAAAAAACAACAAACAGAAAACACCCACAAAGTAAAACAATAAAGAAATCATCTGCTTTGTTTTATTTTAGATGCTTCTGTTTGTTGCTTCTAAAAAAAATCAAATAAAGAAGGTAAACTTACATCCTATTGTCTTAACAGGCCTGAAGATTTCTGAGCCGTCAACACTGAACTATAATACATTTTAACTCGCAGCAGAAACATCAGACTGGGGGACAGACAGTGAGATCTGATCTGCTTTTATCATTTTATTTATTACTGAAGTAACTAATTATATATTTTTATACTGAAATAAACAACCCCACCCAACACACACGCACTTCCTGGTTATGTAAGAAACACCACTGACTCTTTTTACGCTCTTTTTGAGGAAAAATCGCTTCATACCTGAAATCACTAACCCAGAGAAACATTACAAACCATTACAGTCAGTTCTGAGATAAACTGAAATAAACTGATACCTTTTCTGATGGTCGAATAAAAAACTTCTTCAGTCAGAAACTCCGTCTTCAGTTAAAACGAAACTAAATTCAGGGCACTTTTTCCCAAGGTAGTGTACATGTCCAAAGGTGAGTTAGGGTGGGGGTTATAGAGAGGGCGTGTCTACAGGTGTGGGAGTGTCGAAATTTCAGTGGGTGTGCCACCACGTTTTGACACGCCCACACAAATTCGACCCAGTACTTTTTTTTAGTAGAAGAAACCGGAAACCTAAATGGCCGGGGACTCGGGGCATGAGTCGATCATGTTTTGCATCAACCAATTACATCCTTGCTCTTAGCCGTCAATCACATTTTGCATTGACCAATTGCAGAGTAGAACAACCTATAATTTTTTTACATAAACCAATCTAGATGTTGTTACGTTAGTTTAACCCTTTTTAGACCCTGGATTGATTGCAATGAACATCATGTGTTCTCTTCTTTCTTGTGTATTCATGCACTTAACACAGATTGAGATCTATTGTCCTTCAGAATAAACATTTATCACCAATCCAACAGCAGCTTAGCCCCGCCCACTATTTATTCTTTATAAATAAAAAATAAATATATAAATAAATAAATACACACATAAATAATTGTAAAGATAAATACAGAAACAGCTCTTACACAAAGGTTAATGCATGAGAATATTATGGGATCCTGCTTACACTAAACATTACAGCAATAGCATGTAAGGGAACACATTTAAAAAAAAAAAAAACCTTCTCAATATCAAGCCATTCTGCTGTGATGTTTTTGTGTTTTGTTTTGTTTTTTTTTATTATTAACCCAGAATGCTTGTGTACATGAGTGTACATCTGCTTGCCTTCTTTCAGGATTTGCTACAGCAGTCTCCAGGTTTTCTACACTGTGGGGTTTTCATGCTCATGGCAATATTTAAAATGTTGAAAAATGATGTAATATGAGCTTATCTAATTTATGATGAGAGATAAAATAATAAAACTTGAACAATTTAAATTACAGTGACAAATATATGTGTTGTACTGTCAGGACTAAGTGAAACTGATCTTTGATAACAGATGGATTGTTTTTAATAAAAATCTAAATATTGAGTGAAAATAATATTGTTGTTATAATTTAAAGGGCCTTTATTTTGAAATGACACATCAAAATGTCCTGTTATTAAGTGAGTGACACATACACGTGCTCTACTCTCAGAACTAAGTAAAACTGACCTGTGATATCAGATAGATTATTTGTAATAAAGAGTCCAAACTTATAATAAAATAATGTAACTGTTATAATTTTTAGGGACTTTTTTAAATGTACACATCATATTGTCCTGTTATTAAGTGCGTGACACAAACAAGTGGTGTACTATCAGGACTAAGCGAAACTTGTCTGTGATAACAGATAGATTCCTTTTAGTACCACGTCACAGCAGAATGACTTGATTTTGAGAAGGGGGGCTTTTATTTTGAAATGTGTTCCTCGACACGCTGTTGGTGTAATGTTTAGTGTAGCGGGATCTGAGAAACAGCGCGGCGGATAGTAGAAGTGGAAGCTGGTTTTAAAAGCGCGTTAGAGCTGCTCTCCAGCATCTATAATCTCTCTATTATCACTCACTGTGCAATCTAACCAATCAGCCTGAACTGATCGGAGTTAGCCCCGCCCACTGAGTTTGATGGTTGATGTTGACAGATTTAATTATTTCATAGTGCACCTGCGCACATGAAATAATTAAATAAATAATTAATTTAATTATTTAAGTTAAACAATTAATTAAATATGAATATTACTATCAACTTACGAAAAAAATACATTAAATTAATTACTTTTACGTTTTCATATTTAAATATTTTAATTAAAAATTTAATTATTTAAATCTCATATACGTTTTAATTAAACATTTTTTATTAATTTATTTATAAAATAATATCACAAATAAACCTACATAGTTTGGTCTATGTGTGTGTGTGTGAGAAAGAGAAATGTATGATATTTTTTTTATACTTTTACTTTTATTTATATTGTTTTATATTTTTATATTTTTATCTGTAATATCTGTTTTTAAGCAAACTAGCCATACTGTTATGTCCAGGAAACTCTGCATTAATCACGAACAAGGTATATTTGATTTAAAACCACAAAGTACAGCATGAGAATAATTATTTCTTTTAAAAGAAGGCTTTTACTTTTAACTTTGCACAATTAATGCACAATACATTTCCAACAGTGAACAGTTTTTGTGTTTTGTTTTGTTGTTATTAACCCAGAATGCTTGCGTACATGAGCGTACATCTGCTTAACTTCTTTCAGGATTTGCTACAGCAGTCTCCAGGTTTTCTACACTGTGGGCTTTTCATGCTCAAGGCAATATTTAAAATGATGAAAAATTATTTAATATTAGCTTTTCTAATTTTCTGGTGCTCCATATTGGATGCTAAGGGTGTGCCATATCGTATCGTACGTGATAATATCTCCAAAAATTCACACTCTTCTCATTTCCCAGTATATACCTTCTAGAGACAGATTATATTACTTATATATATATATTACTATAATAATTTACTTCTGTTACAAATCTGACAAATCAGTTAGCCATATCATATTGCATGCAATAATAAAATTCTAAATATTTTTTCTAATTCAGTTTTGTCATATCGCCAAAAGTATCGTTATCTTGAAAATACCATGAAATATCGTGCTATTATTTTAGAGCCATATCGCCCACCCCTATTGGATGCATTACTTTGATGTTGTGCCTTATTTAATACGATCTTTATGTGACTCTGAGGAAGCCTTTCAATTTCACAGCTGTATATATTTTTAAAGAAACTGTCTAAATAAAGTGCTTTTAAACAAAATTCCACATTGCTAATCATTTAAATGTTTATTTCTTAGAAGGACATGCCAACCATCAGAGGATGGTGGTGTTTGTTGCTTTTGGAGAATTATTCCAACATAATGTATGCATTTTCTTTTTCTTTGAAATAAAAAAAATATTTGGTTTCAAGATCTTTATCTGCTTATACACCAACAGGTATGTACACTGTAGGTGTGTGTGTGTGTGTGTGTGTATTTGTGTGTATACAGAAGCAGGCACATGCTGAGGCCTGAGAGTTAGAGTAATAAAGGTTCATAAAAATATATGTATTACCTTTCTGAAAGTCTGACCTGACATTTCAATAGAAAATGGGGAAATGTTTACTGATCCATGTGCTGTACCACCCATCCTCTGCCTAACTTTATCTATTGATAGGGCCACTCAGTGAGAAGTTAAACATCCATATGGCTGCATGTGTGGGTAATATAATGCCCAGCAGATGTCACAGGCCCAGCTGCTAAATTTGATTGTGAGAGATTGTGGGGCAGATGAGAAGTTGCTGGTAAATTGTGTTGTTATTTACTTATTTATTTATTTATGTTAATCACTATTAGGCTTAAACTCCGGTGCAGTAAAAGCTAATGGACATGGGTCAGCGGTGCAAGAACAATGAACACAACAAAAAACGACACATAGAATATAAGAAAAATAAACAGTAAAAACTATAAAAAAATATGTGCGTGATGTAGAGTCGTTATTTTAGGTGCAAAAGTTTATTTATTAATAAACTGTAATTTAGCTCTACAGAATGGATCTCTCACGATCTGACCCATTTAATTATTATCAAAGATTTTCTCAACATTGCTTAAAGAAATAGTTTTTTTATCATTATAGTTTAAGTTGATTTATGGTTTTATTGTCCATGTCTGCACTGCACTGACATTTTAAAAATCGTATGGTGGTGAAATTTCCCTTGAAAATATTTCATTCATGAAAAAAAATCATTAAAAAGTAATGGAAATTTATTGGTTAAAAATGAACCCTAAGTGCTGATCTGGGCACGGGGTGCACGGGTGCAACTGCAATGTAATATTATATATACACGACGCACTCAAGTTTCTCTTGACCTCAAATAAAGAAAAGATGACATTTAAAGCACTTCGGTGTACACGAGAAAAACGTAACTCTTTTTTCCAGATTCCTTTAAACCAGGGATGGGCAACTTCCATGATGGAGAGGGCCACATTTTTTTCAGCATGACCATTGGAGGGCCACATGACCTCGCACTTCAAATTATGAAATTATTTTTGATCTATTCGCGGGCCGCACTGAGTGATGACGAGGGCCGTGTGCGGCCCCCGGGCCGCCAGTTGCCCATCCCTGCTTTAAACCAATGGCTGATGCAAAAAAAATTACAGACAGGTACTTCACACTTTTGACTGGCCAATGAAAGAAATATTGACAGTTCTCTGTTGTACGATTGGCTGATGCACAAAATGATTGACAGTATCCCCGCCTATTCGCCACGCTCATTGGTTCTCTGAGCTGCAGTTACACATACACATACATAGAAATAAAATGGAAATATGCAAGAAGCCGTTCTAAACTGCGCAGAAATATAAGAAATAATAAAAAAGAAACAATAAGTCACCTGCAGCCCTTCCTGAGAGAGGGTGCCACTGTCTGCTGCTTTCACGCGCTCCGGTGTTCTGTCGGATAGTAATACCCCGACAAACTGTGCTACTGTAACTAGTGCTATATGTAAAATATGCAGCAACTCTTGATAAAGCACAGCTGTTAACTGAAAGTCTGAAATTTCAGGTGACTCTACCTCATAAAGCTGACTGAGAAAATCCAGCAGATGTTCAAAACTGATCATCTAAACAAGAGGAGCTGCTTTGAAGAATGTAAAATATTATAAAACATATTCTGGATTGTTTAACACTTTTTTGTTTACTAAATAATTCTGTATTATTTCTTCATAATTTGGACAATTTTAGTACGAATCTAGAATGCAGAACATTTGAATATAATGAAAAATATAACTGAATTTAAGGTGTGTATAAACTAACTTTTTTGGTACTGTTTATAATTTCATGTGGTTTACATTCTGCTTAAATAGTTTTGAACACATGTTTTAGGAGAGTTCATCAGATAGATCGAGCAGTCTTTCCTGGGAGAGTTTTTAAAAAAGTTTTTGGCTGGTAATTCTGCAAATCTGGAAAAAACATTAGACCAGTCTGAGGTTTTGCTGAGTGTTTTTATTGAGATTAACATTAAACAATAGGTTAGACTTGAAGAATAACTAGTGTTACAGATATAGCATTTTAGTACTTAAGCACCATAGTGAAGTAAAAATAATACTCTAGTAGATACAGATACAGTATTTTAATACTTTAATACAGTAGTGTAGTAAAAATAATACTTAAATGTTCTTGTACATTTAGTAGTACAAGTAGTGTTCAAAAATATTAAGAAGTTTAAGAGAAAATAGCTCTTAAACTTCTTAATATATACTGTCTACTATGCTACTGTCACAACATGTCACCACCATCAGCTTTTATTAGATTAGATTAGGATATACATGTATATTTTTAAAGAATATGTCTAAAGTAGCTGCAAACAGAGGAGAAACAAGATGGATAATGTGAAGAACTCCTGCAGATCATGAGAAAGTCTCCACCTTCAGTTTTTCTGTCTGATCCTCCAAATGCTTCTCAACAGAGACTAGAATGGAATTATTAGTTGCAATAAAAACTAATATGACCTGTAATGTTTCATTAACCTCTTTTATATTTTCATTAATGTAATTTCTCCTAGATTTCTTGTTAGTTATGTCCTCCCTCTCTTAATTCACTATTATACCGCGATGAGAGAGAAACAGAGAGATAGACGCCAGTCGAGGGGGTGAGGACCCTTGGTCGTCTCCTCCCCCAACCCAACACAGACTTCATCCGAGCAGTTATACCTTTATGCAAATGACACTTAAATCAATAGGATCCAATACAGTTGGAGGGAATCTCTCAGTATGAATACATCAGCAGTGTCCCATTATCAGCTTATTGTCCAGCTCAGAAGACGTGATCAGCTCCAGCCTGTCTGAGCAACAAGTTCTTATCATGGTGTTCCTCAGCTCTGTGTCCTTCATGAACACTGTAAACAATCCTTAAGTTCATTAAAGTCTTTGAGAAGGTGAAACAGAGCAAAAGAGTGGAAGGAAAGCTCTTCTGGCCTGTGTACGACTTCACACCGTGTAGAACAGGCATGCGCCGACTATCTGAGGAGAGGTTTACAGCACTTCACTCAGATAGCTTATTGTCTTCTTGTACTGATGCATTGGTCTCAGAACAATAGAACAGTAGTGAAGTGTGTGTGTGTGTGCTCAAAAAAGTGACTTGAGTAGAAATTAAAGGTGCCTTAGGGAGAGACTTCTTAGAGTCCTCAAAGCAGGGCGAATGAGTAACGTTTCAGCAGAATAGTCGAAGGGCTAAGGCTAATGCTAACGTAAAGGTTACAGACAGCAGATAGGTATAAAGGTAGGTCTAAAGAAGATAGATAAAGGTAGAGAGGACAGTTTTCAGAGAATTCATTAATTGCTGAGTGGACAACCAATCAACTGCTGAGGAAAGTGTATGAGCCAAACTTCCAGCTCTGTGTAACAAAGATCTTCCAGCAGAGCTTTTAAGTTGTTTAAATAGTGATGTGGTTCAGTTAAAGATTGGGGTTGTTAGTCTAGTACCTCATGCAGGTCAATGAAACACACACAGATCCTGTGTAGAGACTATTCTCTCTGACACACACATACTGACTCAAAAACCCTGAACCCTGCGTACAGTGGCTCAGTGAATGTGGTTTGGACTGTGCATAAGTCCTTCATTATGTGTTCGCCAGAAGATACACTGTAGAATTTCAGAATACCGGCCTTCCAGTCCACATACACTCCTACTCTCTCAATGGGGTATGGATGGTAGAGTTCAGAAATCTTCTCTTTATTGTGATAAACACAGTAACTGTCATTAAAGTTCTCCAGACTCCAGGACTGATTATTTTGTCCAAACTGACTGTCTTTACTGTGTCCTTTCCTCCTGATCCCTCTGTATGACACGGCTATAACCGGACTCCACCATCCACTCCACTTAACCTCCCAGTAACAGCGCCGAGGCAGACTCTCCGCACTCAGAACCTGATCCCAACACTCAAACCGGTCCGGATGATCTGGATACGGCTGATCCGCTCCCACACGCTTCACCTCTCTGTTCCCATCAGACAGAGACAGGACTCTGCTCACTGTGTTTGGGTCCAGAGTGAGCTCACAGGCATCTGCATCTACACACACAAACACACACACACATTAGATAGAGCACACAATCTGCGTGAATTTATGAGCGAGAGAGAGACTTACATTTCTCGATTCCTGGTTTTAGCCTGATCTCCCCTCCATGATCCACCCTACACACACACACAGATTATGAAAAATGTATTTGCAGAAAATAAAAATCATTATGGTTAAAGAAATGCTAGTTAATTTTTTCACTCATTTATTGTAGCTTGTATTCTTATGAACTGAAAGTCTTGTATTGTTGAATGTTCTTATTTATACACTGACATGCCAAATGTCACGGGACATGAAACTAATAGACCACTGAAGTCATGTGTCATTCTGTTGTCCTCTTATGGCTTCCGTGTCTAAGTGTTTTTTCCCCATAAGGAAAATGATTGGCTTTTTTTTTTTTTTTACCATTTTCTCCCCAATTTACACAGCCAATTGTTCTGTAGTAAATAAATATGTTCAGAACACTGTTCGTTTTATTCCAGTTTACTCCTAAACATCACTGGATCCTCTGAATTAGGAGATCGTTTAAAGTCGTAAATCTGAAAAATGCTAACTTTAAGCTAATGCTACAGTGCAGCTGCAGAGATCGGCAGGGGGGCTCTATTCGGCACAACACCAGCAAACTCCGGCTGTATGTTTACAGCATATTACACGCAGCTGATCCAACATGTTGGTGTTTCTGGCTCAATGTTTCTGGTTCTTCAGTTAGTGGGGTTAGCTCTGTAGTTCTTTAGTTAGCGGGGTTAGCTCTGTGGTTCTGGAGTAACTCTGTCCTGCTAGTTTTCCTGCTGTATCACTCAGCTCGTCTCAGTGAGAGCAGGTAGTTAGTTGATTATTTGGGTCAGCTGTGCTGTAATAAACTAATGACCGTAAATAAATAATAATAATAATAAACCCTGCGGGGAACAGCTAATGCTCACTTTCTCTTATTATCTGCATTTTAAACCTCTAACACAGTCTACACTGCTTAACATCATACTAAAACGTTTTCACCTGTTTAAATATTTTAATGATCCTCTGGGAAGAAGAAGAAGAAGAAGATAATCCTTTATTAATCCCGCAATGGGGAAATTTACAATAATTCAAAACGTTATCCGGTGTTTACAGGTGTTGCGCCGAAAAGTGTCCCCTGCCGATCTCTGCAGCTGCGCTGTAGCATTAGCTTAGCATTTTTCTCATTACGACTCTTAACGATCTCGTAATTCAGAGGATCCAGTGATATTTAGGAGGTAAATGTACACAGAATAAAACGTACTGGGTTCTGAACATATTTAACACAGAATGTGACAGAGGCCAGTTTAAAAAAAAAAAAAAAAGCCCATTAATTTTTTTCATCGACCTGATCCTCTTAGACACGGATAGGGCTGCAGCGATTGGTCGATATAATCGACAATGTTGATTATTTAAATTTGTAGACTAAAATTTACTAGTTGACTAATGGTTAGTTTGTAACAGTACCGCATTACAAAAAGTGCTGGGGACAAAAGCGCAATGGGAGATGGGTAAATGGTTTGCTAACTTAGTTTGTGTCTCCAGAAGTGACCAAACACAACAGATTACATATTTAAATATCAGTACATATCAGTACAGTATCAGTACAAATAACATTCAGATATTTAAGATATTTAAATCTCATGTTCTGCTGTTTCTATCGTTTTTAGTGATGGCAGAAATAATCGTTGACTAATCGACTAATCGAAAAAATTATCGTCAGATTAGTCGACTACCAAAATAATTATTAGTTGCAGCCCTAGACACGGAAGCCCAAATATGGGCATAAACAACATGGTGCCGACTACAAAATGGCGACACGACTTCAGTGGTCTATATAAGTGTGTCTCATGGAAACTAAAAATGCTGCAGTGACCAATAAAATTTTTAAAACTATGTATCATTTTCATATCACTTCATAATGATGTGCTACTTTGTGTTGGTCTATCACTTAAAATCTCTATAAAATACAGTGTGTGTATGTGTGTGTGTGTGTGTGTGTGTGTGTGTGCGAACTGATTGGTCATGGGGCAGATGCTGCAGATGTCTGAGGAAGGTTTTGGTCTTCTAGAGTATCTAGATGGTTTCTTTTTCCAGAAGCCAATAATAAAGTATAAATAAAATTTGTAGATGAACTGGATGATTTGTGGATTGAGCCCTTTAGCCCAATAAGTGTGCAACACCAAGGGCGGTTTGACCCAGGTGTGACAGGAGCGGCCCGAGCCTAGGTGATCCTGTAATGGGTCAATGGATCACCCTGGCAGATACACATCCTCTGGGTGAAATGGTGCTTTTGTGCTCAGACTGGGAGCACTCCCTCAGACCATTATCAACACAGTGAGGATTAGAAAACCAACAGGAAAAGAGTTGATATGTTGATCTCACAAGAGGTTTAAAACAATCAGATCTTTAGTCTCGGTAAATGAGGCCCAAATCCCATCTTTTACGTCATATGTGACACAGGTGTTTCGTTTGTGTGGAAGTTTAAAAAGCAAAAATCACACCGAAGCTGACATTTTTTATTAAGAATACATGTGATATTGAAATTTGCTGCAATTTGAAGGAAAGTCAGGGGAAAAAGTAAAAACGGAGTCTGCCAGTACAGCAGAGTACTGTAGTGTATTGCAAGTATTGTAAAATAGACAGCAGCTGGGATTTGAGGGCTTCAGTGGGATGTTCCTATTGAATTGGCAGAGCGCGGCTACAGATCAAGTCAAGGAATGAGCAAACTGATGCAATGCACTGTGGATAAACATCCATCCTGAGACTTTAAAGCTGACCTGTTGTTTCTGTCAGCTCTAGATTGAGTCATAAATCCATAAATAAATCTATAAACCCCCAGTTTTCTGCCCAACTGAGGTCTTCTGTGTTCTACCCATTTACCATGGTTTCCCCACATCATGCAATTCTTTTATTTCCTATTTTTTTTTCTTATTTATAGAAATATAGAAATCTAACAATAAACCAATAAACAGGTGATGCTGTCTTCATATATTAACATGATTTAACAGATATGTTACCGTAACGAGCAAGACCAGAACTCACCTCAGTGTCTCCAGTTTACACTGTGGATCCTTCTGCAGTTCAGAGAGCAGCTTCACTCCAGACTCTCCTGGGTGATTGTAGCTTAGATCTAATTCTCTCAGATAGAAAGGGTTTAACTTCAGAGCTGAAACCAGATAAGAACAACCTTCCTCTGTAACCATACAAAAACACAATCTGCAGAAAAAAAGAAAAAGAGAGACAGATAAAACTGTAGAAAACACTGCAATAATAATAATAACTAATAATAATTACCACTAACATTAACAATAATTATTTTAATAATTATTAGTGTTACCACTCATAGAACACACTTTTACAAAGAAATATGACTGTGAAGCTAAAAAAGTCTAAACTCTTCTATTGTTCAAATTCAAAACAATTTATTACAATAGTTTTGAATTGTTTTGTTTATTTTACTTATAAAATATTTTGATGGAAAGTTGTTTTGAAGAATGACTTGCAAATCTGTCACAGCATTGTTCTGCTTTAGTAAAAGGTGCAGTATTTGTATTGAGTAACTCATCTACCAGTGACTAGCCAATAACTTCTAACCTTTTGTCTGCAGTATTTACAGTTAATTATTAGAGAGACTCAGCTCATCTTCACCTGAGTTTCTCCAGTTTACAGTGTGAACTCTTCAGTCCTTCAGAGAGCAGTCTCACTCCATAATCCCGCAGTTCAGTCTTACTGAGGTCCAGCTCTTTCAGAGAGGAGTTTACTGATTCCAGAACAGAGGCTAATTCATTACAAACACTCCAGGTGATATTACAGCCAACCAGTCTGCAGAAATAAAAACAAAATAAATCTGCAATTAATTCACAAAAATAGTACTGGTGTTCACAGCATGACCAGATTTCCTTCAAATTTCCCACTGAACAATCCTAAATGTAAACCTTCTACCAGTAAAATGAACTGGTGTGTGTCAGTAACTGGATGAATGTAAACCTTCTACCAGTAAAATAAACTGGTGCGTGTCAGTAACTGGATGAATGTGAAGTTTCTACCAGTAAAATGAACTGGTGCGTGTCAGTAACTGGTTGAATGTGAAGTTTCTACCAGAAAAATGAACTGGTGCGTGTCAGTAACTGGATGAATGTGAAGTTTCTACCAGTGAAATGAACTGGTGTGTGTCAGTAACTGGATGAATGTGAAGTTTCTACTGGAGAACCAAAAAGAGAACCTTTCCTTTCTCATTTTTTTTATATTATGCATATTATTTTTTTTTTTAAATTCAACTGGAAATTGAAAATAGTTTATATAGTGTTTATTGTTAAAAAGATACAAATGAACAAACATATTTGAATAAAAAATCAAGTGTTTGAGATTCCTTTATGTTAGCAATGATATGTTAGATTTAAATTAAACTGTAATAAATAATAATATTAAAACTAATCTATTACACAGAAATCCTGCACACTCGATTAATAAGAGAAAGATCACCTACTCATAATCAGCTAAGCATTTTTGTGGATTCAATCATGATTTCCTTACTTACAAATATTTATTGCAGTGGAGCTTTTGAAGCTGAGAGAATATTTACTGCAGGAACTTCTATTTTACACTACAAATTGAGATTGAGAAATATGACTGTGAAGCTAAAAAAGTCTAAACTCTTCTATTGTTCAAATTGTTTTGTTTATTTTACTTATAAAATATTTTGATGGATAATTGTTTTGAAGATTGACTTGCAAATCTGTCACAACATTGTTCTGCTTTAGTAAAAGGTGCAGTATTTGTATTGAGTAACTCATCTACCAGTGACTAGCCAATAACATCTAACCTTTTGTCTGCAGTATTTACAGTTAATTATTAGAGAGACTCAGCTCATGTTCACCTGAGTTTCTCCAGTTTACAGTGTGAACTCTTCAGTCCTTCAGAGAGCTTCTTCATTCCATCATCCCGCAGTTCATTCTCACTGAGGTCCAGCTCTTTCAGAGAGGAGTTTACTGATTTCAGAACAGAGGAAACAGCATCACAAAGGAACATGGTGACATTACAGCCAACAAATCTGCAGAAATAAAAACAAAAGAAATCTGTGATTAATTCACTAAGAAAGTATTGATGTTCACAGCGTGCTCAGATTTTCTTTCAAATTTCTCACTAAACAATATTTGGTGCAAAGCTTCTACCAGTAAAATGAACTGGTGCGTGTCAGTAACTGGATGAATGTAAAGTTTTTACCAGAAAAATGAACTGGTGCGTGTCAGTAACTGGTTGAATGTGAAATTTCCACCAGTAAAACGAACTGGTGTGTGTCAGTAACTGGATGAATGTAAACCTTCTACCAGTAAAATAAACTGGTGCGTGTCAGTAACTGGTTGAATGTAAAGTTTCCACCAGTGAAATGAACTGGTGCGTGTCAGTAACTGGATCAATGTGAAGTTTCTACCAGTAAAATGAACTGGTGCGTGTCAGTAACTGGATGAATGTGAAGTTTCTACTGGAGAACCAAAAGGAGAACCTTTCCTTTCTCATTTTTTATATTATGCATATTATTATTTTTTTGAAATTCAACTGGAAATTGAAAATAGTTTATATAGTGTTTATTGTTAAAAAGATACAAATGAATAAACATATTTGAATAAAAAAAATCAAGTGTTTGAGATTCCTTAATGTTAGCAATGATATGTTAGATTTAAATTAAACTGTAATAAATAATAATATTAAACTATTACACAGAAATCCTGCACACGCGAATAATAAGAGAAAGATCACCTACTCATAATCAGCTAAGCATTCCTGTGGATTCAATCATGATTTCCCTACTTACAAATATTTATTGCAGTGGAGCTTTTGAAGTTGAGAGAATATTTACTGCAGGAACTTCTATTTTACACTACAAATTGAGATTTAAAAAGCAAAGTTCTGTTGATATTTCCCACCAGTGTTTATTGCACTATATTCTGGAATATCACCACAAGCTAGGTACTAATGGGCACCATTAACATGGAACTACCTCTGTGTTTATCATTAAAACTAGAAAAGAATCATCACAAACTAAAACAACCCTGTTAATGTTTCACTGTAACTGTAACAGATTAGTCCTGATTACCCAACATTACATGTAATCTGTTACCACCCAACCCTACTGATCATTGTGTAGATGTTAAATAAATGTAAATGTTGTGTTAATGTAGAATAACACTTACACAGCTCTTCTGCAGACAGAAGCAGCTGGGATCAGTCTCCTATAACCCTCCACTGATGTGTTGTATTTCTTCAGGTCCAGCTCCTCCAGAACCTCCTCAGAGGTCAGGAGCATGCAGGCTAGTACTGAACACTGTCCAGGAGAGAGCTGCTTTTCTAATCGGTTCTCTGATTGTAGATACTCCTGGATCTCTCTGGAGAGAGACTGATCATTTACTTCAGACAGACAGAGGAACATATTGATGGCTCTCTCAGTAGAAGAAATTACGATTTCACTTTCTTCTTTGATTAAACGCTTGATGATCTCTGTCACTTCCTCTGAGAGTGTGTGTGTTTGATTCAGAAGACCCTGCAGGAGACTCTGATTGGATTCCAGTGAGATACCGAGCAGGAAACGGAGAAAAAGATCCAGATCTCCATTCCAACTCTCTATAGACTTACACACAGCTCCTTTTAGCACCTCATTTAGACTCACATGCTTGTTTACATCTCTACAGTGGATTTTCTCACTGTTGCTGTTGTCCACAGAGCTCTCACTCTCACTGTGATCGTAACACATCTCACTGTTAATGCTGCCACTAATACTTTCACTGTCACTGCTGTCATAATAGGGGTCATCAAAGGGGTCATCAAGGTATTTCCGGGAGAGTTCTTCAAACTGCCTCAATACCTTTGTGTTCTGTGTCTCATAGCAGTGAATCAGATAAACAGCAGCCAGGAACTCCTGAAAGCTCAGATGAACGAAGCTGTAGACCTTCCTCTGGTAAATCACACACTCCTCCCTAAAGATCTCAGTGAAAACCCCAAAGTACACAGAGGCTTCAGTGACGTCAATGTCGCACTCTCTCAGGTCCTCTTCATAGAACATCACGTTCCCTTTCATCAGCTGTTCGAAAGCCAGTTTAGCCAGTTTTAGAAGATTGGTTCTGTTGGATTCCAGCAGTTTCTCTGGGTCTGTCTCGTATTTCGCCTCATACTTCTCCTTCTTCCTGTTTACCTGAGTGATCAGGAAGTGGGAGTACATTTCAGTCAGAGTTTTAGGGATTTCTGTGTGACCTTGTTTCACAATTTCCTGAAGCACAGTGGATGAGATCCAGCAGAAGACGGGGATGTGGCACATGATGTGGAGGCTCCTCGTGGTCTTAATGTGGGAGATGATTTTCTGGACCTGGTCTTGGTCACTGATTCTCTTCCTGAAGTACTCCTCCTTCTGTGGGTCGTTAAACCCCTGGATTTCTGTCACACGGCTGATGTATTTAGGAGGGATCTTATGGGCTGCTGCTGGTCGGCAGGTGATCCAGATTCGAGCAGAAGGAAGCAGCTCTCCACTGAAGAGGCTTGTCATCAGTGCACTAATTGATGATGTCATGGTTATATCAGATAATTTCTTACTATTTGAGAAGTCCAGTGCAATTCTGCTTTCATCCAGACCGTCAAATATGAACACAACTTTGTGCTCCTCAAAGATCTTTGGATCCAGGTCTTTAAGTTGAGGATGGAAGACACACAGGAGTTCATGAAGACTGTATTGATTGTCTTCAATCAAGTTCAGCTCCCTGAATGGAAGAACAAACATGAAATCTACATCTTGATTGGCTTTTCCCTCAGCCCAGTCCAGAATGAACTTCTGCACAGAGACAGTTTTTCCAATTCCAGCAATGCCTTTAGTCAGCACAGTTCTGAGCTCTTTATCCACTTTTCTTTCTTTGGGTCTGAGATCATCTTGTAGAGGTTTAAAGATATCTGAGCAGTTGATTTGAGTTTCTTCTATGTGTCTCCTGGGTGTTTTCTCCATCTGTAACACCTCATGTTCTTCATTCACCCCTTCAGTCTCTCCCTCTATGATGTAGAGCTGTGTGTAAATCCTGTTCAGGAGAGTTTTATTCTGTTCTGATTTAATTCCCTCAAATAAAGTCTCGTACTTGTTCTTCATGCAGGTTTTATGTTTCTCTATAACTTTGAGCAGATCATTGTGTGCTGGTTGGTGAAGATCCTGCTGCACAGGTCCAGTAACTCCCGGCTGAGTGTGTATGTTTAGGTCTGCTTCTGATGTGCGCTGCCTGAAGCACACAAACAACAATAACACAAAGAAAAAACTCATTACTGAACTTTTAACACATATTAATCATTTTATTGCATTGCACTTGACCTTAAGATTCATGCACAGTGTTGATTTGTGGAGCAGTGGAACTGTGGGGAAGCAATTGTTTACATCCCATCTAGTCTAGATCCATCTCTAATTAAACAAGCTTACGAACCGCTGGAAGATCAGTACTGCTGTTACGTTTGTATAGAGGGCAGATCCAGTTCCAAGATACTTTTTCATTTATTCTTCAAGATAATGTTGTGAAAAAGAGTATTTTTTGTAAAGATAATATGGAAATTTCCTTTACATCAAAGTAATTATGCTACTACCTGAAACTTGTTAGCAGGGGTATAAGAAAATATCAATGTTTCAGAGTGTGTCAATTAGGCGTGTCGTAATAACTATGTTTTCAATTTATCATACGAACGTTAGCAAACGTTAGCTTGCGAGCGTATTCAAGGCTAATATGACTTTCTCTAAACTAAACTGCTTTAGAGAAGGTTTAGAAGGTTTTTTAGATGTCGGGATGGACTTTCAGCTCCGGTGCGTGAATATTTTGGCCAAATGAGTGAGGAGAACCATCAGCGTGAATGAGCCGGTGTGTTTACTTTGTTTAAAAACAGTGGAAACGAAGCTGAGATCTCATTTAAAGCACAACCATCCCTATTTTCCGAGCTGAATATTGAATATGAATATTGTTACTCCAGAGAGATCCTGCCTCAAGCCCCACACGGTTAAAATGTTGGTGTTCCTTGCTCGGATTTTGTCTGAAAGTTACATTAAAAAATATATTTATTTTATTTAAGCTATGGCTGAACCATCTGTGTCTTTGATCATATGAACACTTGGGTCTTTGGACGCTAATTTACGATTTTATATGATCAGAAAAAGGAATCTGCATGAAGTGCATTTGTGTCCAGAGTTTAAAAAAAAGTTGAATTAATGTAAATGTTACTTTAATCTAAATATTGTTACTGTATTTTTTTATAAAGGTCTGTTTAATATTTAGTGCAGTTTTCTCAGAACCCACAGAGTCCCAGGGTGGTTGTACTTTATTTTTTTTGTTATTTAGGACATTAAAATATGTTTATATCAGAAGCCTAATGTCTGCTCTTAATAATAAAAAGTTAGTTTAACTGTAAAATGGTGTAATAGTATTATGCTATTTTAATACTGTCACATTGTCTTAAAGCTCCTTTGGGAGCATTTTCTATAGTGCCCCTTTAAAATGACAATATTATCGTTTATCGCAATAATTTCTGGGACAATATATCGTCCTGAAAATTTTGTTATCGTGACAGACCTAATCCCAATATTTTGTTTTGCAATACTGTATCGTCTTTCAAAAACACAGTATCAATATTTATTGAATAGTTTAGATGTAAAGAGTTTACAATTATGTTTTTTTGTTATACTATAACAATTTAAACATCTGCAATATATTGTTATATATTGAATCATAACCCCTGTATCATGTATTGTTAGAACAGTCAGCTAACATGAATAAACACTTGGCTACCAGTAAAACTGAGCATGTCCCGTGCTCCGTTCCATTAGGCCTGTGCCGTATGCACAGGAAGTATTTTTAATCACACAAACATTAACCAAATACACATTTAGATTTTAAAACAAATGCAAACATAAATGATCTAAATCATTTCAAAATTGTTGTACAAAATATTATTTTGTCATTTTAAATAAAAACCTTTTTTCTCATGATCGGTTCATAGGGGCGGTGGCCCCAGCTATTGACCAGCTACTGGTATGAACCCAATATTTTATGCTTTATCTGCTCAACTACATTATGTTTATTAAATACAATACAGTGCAAATGATTTGTAAAAGTTTCACCTGGGAACCATGATATATCTTGGGTTAATACTCTCTGCAATCAAATAAAACTCTGAGGTAATATAAGAACGATGTATTTTTAAAATTAACTGGATTTGTCATAGTGTACCAACTTTTTCTGACTGGGCTTGGCTGGTATGTCATTACAGTAATTATTGTGACAGGCACACATGAGTTTACCACAGAGCCAATGACAGGATGTGCCAGAAGAGTGAGTATGATCTATTTCATTCTAAACTGTTTCTGGTTCATTATCCATCAGTGTTTCACTTAAGACTAGGGCTGGCCCGAATAGCGTTTTTTGAGCTCCGGATATTCGGCACTGATTCGAAGCGAATATTCGAATATTCGTTTTTAAAAAAGAGGCAAAAAAAAAAAAAAAAGCAAATCACGGCCCCTTTAATCCACTGAAAAATGTTCAATTTGCTCTGACCGACGAGACATATTCACCCCGGATTTTTGGTGTTTTTATCCCGGATTTTTGTGTTTTCACCCCATATTTTTTCTGTGTTTTTAGCCCAGATTTCTTTGTGTTTTCATCCCGGAATTTCTGCTGCCCCACACCGCGGCTTATCCGCTGCGTAAGCAGGCTAGGAGGCTGCTGCTGCACGTTTCTCCGCTGCGCAAGCCAGCCCAGTAAATTGCTGTTTGTGTTTTCACACTTAGGCTATTTGCTTAAAAAAACAAAACAAAAAAAACGTTTGTTCAGGAAGTATTTTATATTCTTAAACATTGTTGATTATATTAGAGGACAGTCATTGTAAACTGTACTTGGTCTATTTCGGTTAAAGGATTGTGCAGGGCATATTACTGATTTTGTATTTTTGCACTTGGGCTATAAGCTCAATATTAAATATTTTGTTTGTTTAGAAATTATTTTATATTTTTAAACCATGTTAAATTATATTAGAGTAGAGGAAAGTCATTGTTAATGACGTTATTGTACTTGGTCTATTTCGGTTTAAGGATTGTGCAGGGCATAACCGTATTACTGATTTTGTATTTTTGCACTTGGGCTATAAGCTCAATATTAAATATTTCGTTTGCTTAGAAATTATTTTATATTTTTAAACCATTTTAAATTATATTAGATAAGAGGAAATTCGTTCAGACATCATTTTTGTAGGCCAGGCTTTTGTAACCGATTTAGCCCCTACTGTTGCCACATTACCCCTTACGTTTTATTATATAAATCAGTTTCGAAGAGCCTGCATTTTTTTTTATCATGTATAATAGAGGTCTGCGCGAGACTGATTTTTAAACCCACTCTTCCACGCTCCCGCGTTTCTGTCTCGTTACCGCGCCGCAAAAAAATTGCTTCTTTTAATCCCGCGCCCGCCCGCCACATACACATTTCTGCCGCTCCCGCCCCACGTTCCTAATATAAATTAAATAAACTACATTTAATGCTTCAAATTTACTTATATATTTATTAAAACAGCAGCGCTGAATAGTGAGGTCCCGTTCCTTACCCCAGTCCAAACACCATCGGTGTGTGCGTGTGTGTGTCGGTCCATCCTGCGCGTTGAGAGTTTTCTTTAGGTTTTTTTTTTTTTTACAATTATTACAGTTTTCTTAACTATTTATAAATTTGCTCCCGCATCGTCTGGATTAAACTCCCGCTCCAGCCAATAACAGTTCAGTTCTGTCCCGCGCGCAAGATATTCTGACGGGACCCGCGAGAACAGAAGTGGTTAGAGTGAGGTGGAACTCTGGAAAGGTGAAAAAAAAAACGAATATCCGAATACCAAAATTAAAAACCGAATACCTACTCAACGAACGAATATCCGAATACCCGAATATTCGGGTCCAGCCCTACTTAAGACAATAACTTACTTTGAGTTAGAGGGTGCAGCTCCACCACTCAAATCAGGAGGATTCTCCATGGACCAGTCACTCTTCATAGACACACAGCTGTGCTCTCGTCCTCCACCACTAAAAAGAGGAGGATTCTCCATGGACCAGTCACTCTTCATAGACACACAGCTGTGCTCTCGTCCTCCACCACTAAAAAGAGGAGGATTCTCCATGGACCAGTCACTCTTCATAGACACACAGCTGTGCTCTCGTCCTCCACCACTAAAAAGAGGAGGATTCTCCATGGACCAGTTACTCTTCATAGACACACAGCTGTGCTCTCGTCCTCCACCACTAAAAAGAGGAGGATTCTCCATGGACCAGTCACTCTTCATAGACACACAGCTGTGCTCATGTCCTCCACCACTAAAAAGAGGAGGATTCTCCATGGACCAGTCACTCTTCATAGACACACAGCTGTGTTCTTCTCCTCCACCACTGAAATGAGGAGGTTTCTCCATGGACCAGTCACTCTTCATAGACACACAGCTGTGCTCTCGTCCTCCACCACTAAAAAGAGGAGGATTCTCCATGGACCAGTCACTCTTCATAGACACACAGCTGTGCTCATGTCCTCCACCACTAAAAAGAGGAGGATTCTCCATGGACCAGTCACTCTTCATAGACACACAGCTGTGCTCATGTCCTCCACCACTGAAATCAGGAGGTTTCTCCATTGGACCAGTTACTCTGCCTCAAATCAGCTGTGTTCTGCAGGTTCTGCAAACTTCTTTCTGAAAGTAGATCATCAACAATAAAAGTTAAGTGTTTAGTACATTTTATTCTGCATGAGTGTAAGTAGGGCTGGACAAAACAGTAGGATTTACAACAGGATCTCTCTCTGCTATCAAGTACTTGAATCTGTGTCAAGACCGAGACCAAATTAAGATTTAAAATAAAAAATGGGGGTTTGGAGGGGGGAAACCATTAAAATATTTTCTCTATTTATCAAAATGATGCTTACTAAAAGAAGTCACATTTGTCATATTAGAGAAAGGTTCCCAGCTGGCATTTCAACGTTGAATAAACCTTGAATCAACGTAGATGTTAAAGTTGAATCAACGTAGAATCAATGTTGATTTTGAAAAGTGAATGAACGTTGATACAGCAACGTTGTTTCAACGTCATACTTTCAAACTTTAATAAACCATAACTCACTAAAATTAGAAAATCCTGTGGTTAACTAAGTGTTAACAATAAACTTACAGCACTGTAGTAAAGCTGAGTCTAACAAAGTTACCCACCACTACCAATATGATTCAACAGCTGATCTCAAAAACACTAAAACAGTAAAACTATTAGAACATGAACATGATAATTAAAAAGCAGTTACTGCAAATAGAAGCAAAACACTTTTTCATTCCTCCATCATAAATAATTATCATTGGGTTTTAAATTTAATAATGTCATAATTTCAACACATTTCATTCTCAGTTAATTTGGCTCCCTGCAACTGCAAAATGGTTGAGGCCTAACGCTGGCTGCGTTGTCTGCGTATGCAGACATTAAACTGCGTATGTTGATTAAACGTTGAAACAACAACTGACTTTGCTTTAGTCATATTTCAACCACATTTGAAGGTCACACGTTGAAGGTCAGTTGTGTGCCAGCTGGGTTCATTCATTTTTTTTTTCTTTGACACATAATATTTTATATTATCCCGTTAACAGACATTTATTATGCTGACTATAAAAACGTCTGAAGATTCTTTCTGACCAAAGTAAGAAGTTACATATCTGCAATCTGCTGTTTTGATATTTACACCATCACACAAATCTGCAAGCTAATAAAAATACTAAGTGAATATAAACATATTGTGATAAAACTCAGAATGATGAGTTGGTACAATATTAACAATTAGAAAGACTAAACACAGCAGGCTATCATAATATTCATACTATGGTTAGTAAATTGGGAAATCCCCGGTAATTTATCTGTAATTTAGTATTTTATCTGTTTCACTGCTAATGTTACTTCTCTCTGTGTTAGCTAGCCTATCGCTAAGGTTAGCTAGCTCATCAGTAGTTTTAATTCTCTCCTCAGTTACATGAATGTGTTAGCTAGTTCATCGCTAGCTTTAGGTCTCTCCCCGTAACATTAGTATGTTAGCTAGCCTGTCGCTAAGGTTTGTTAGCTTGTCGCTAGCTTCAGTTCTCTCCTTAGTAACATTAGTGTGTAAAGTAGCTCGTCGCTAAGGTTAGCTAGCTCATCAGTAGCTTTAATTCTCTCCTCCGTAACATGAATGTGTTAACTAGCTCGTCGCTAAGGTTAGCTAGCTCATAATAACTATATTAGTTACAGATCCAATTAATATACTTTTTTCTAAAATTATTCATTTATTTTGTTTATTGTATATATTGTTTGTTTAATGATCATTTATTTATTAAATATTTAATTTCTGTTTTAATATTACTAACGTTAACTGACTCAGTCAGAACTAGTTTCAAAGTGTATGCACACACACATACATTTTACACTTTAAATCTTGTTCTAAATAAATCGGTACATTTAGTATTTATTTCTAAATGTCAGTAATTAATATTAATGTTAATATTAATATTAGTATAAATGAGTCATGTATAACCTTATGGTGAAACCTCAATAATAAAAAATATTGTTCACAAAAACAAATAAAATTATTATTACTATTAATATTAATATTTGCAGTTCAGACAGTATCAAATTACAAGAATAACGATAAGTGATATTTTATTCGCTCTATTTTGCTCATGTAATCATAATCTTTCTAAATTTATAGATATAGATCATTTATTTTATTCTTATTCAGAATATAAACATATATAACTAAATTAAATGTGTTTCTTGTTGAATTTAATTTGTTTATTGAGTCTCTTACCTGCCTTGGGAACAAAAAAGCTGTGTTCACTGTAAGGTACATGAAGGAGTTAAATTTGCTGGTTGATGAATGAGATGTGTTGTCAGTATAAATGTTTATTTAGCTTGTTAAAATTTTTGGAAATAAATAAAAAAATCGCTGTATTTTGTATGTTCATTTTCAGAGTATTTCATTTATTTATCACTGGCGCCGCCTTGTGGTCACGTAGCGTTATATTTTCTGTTTCCGTTTTAATAATGGCAGAAAAAGAGACATGATAAAAAACAGAAAACACCCAACAAAGTAAAACAATAAATAAATCCTGTTCTGGTTTGTTTTGCTTCTAAAAAAATAAAATTAAGAAGGAAAACTTACTTCCTATTGTCCTAACGGGCCTGAAGATTTCTGAGCCGTTAACACTGAACTATAATACATTTTAACTCGCAGCAGAAACATCAGACAGTGAGATCTGATCTGCTTTTATCATTTTATTTATTAGTAAAGTAACTAGTTATATATTTTTATACTGAAATAAACAACCCAACCAACACACACACACACACACACTTCCTCTTTATGTAAGAAACACCACTGACTCTTTTTACGCTCTTTTTGAAGAAAAATTCGCTTCATACCTGAAATCACTAACACAGAGAAACATTACAAACTATTACAGTCAGTTCTGTGATAAACTGAGATAAACTCATACCTTTTCTGATGGTCGAATAAAAAAAACTTCTTCAGTCAGAAACTCCGTGTTCGGCTGAAATAAGTTAAAACGAAACTAAATGCAGGGCAGTTTTTTCCACTGCGTGAACTTTTTACCGTAAATACCATAATAACACCGACTCGCTCATTCTCCCATTATTTCTCTGGCTGGACTGCAGATTAATGTACAGAATGGCATTTAATGATGACTTCAGTCAAAAAAGTGTAAATTTGACAGTGAGAAGCAGTGAATTTTAGAGAGATGTAATTCAACTATTCAAAATTGGTGCTATTAACTTGTTGTATATATATATATACATATATGTATATTCAACTCTAAATCTAATACCACATATATTTCAATATTCAAAACATGTACTGATCAAATTTAGGCAGCTTTATTTCATTTTCTACAAGGTTTCCAATCTGAAGATGGTTGCATTTTTCATTTTTCTCAGTTCTGTTACCAAAACTCATGTGACATTTAAAAAGCATATTTAAAAGCAAATCCACGTATTCATTTTCTCTCAAGTTTGAACTGCATGTTCAAATAATTGACTATATATGCATGCACATTGTATTTTTCCAAAACATGCAAAGTTTTTTTATCTTATTAAGAAGACCCAAACCTGAAATGGATCAAATTTATTATCATGCATTTTATTAAACATATGGATAAATGATGAACTAAATATAATTGGAAAAAAAGCGGTTTGCATTAACTAATGTTCACATTAATAATTAAATAAACCAGGGGACAATACTCATTCCTCTTACTGGAACTCACTCCTGTTACTGGAACTCACTCCTGTTACTGGAACTCACTCCTGTTACTGGAACTCATTCCTGTTACTGGAACTCATTCCTGTTACTGGAACTCATTCCTGTTACTGGAACTCATTCCTGTTACTGGAACTCATTCCTGTCACTTTTTATGTTTTGGATAACAGGACTGAAAGTAACAGGAATGAGTTTGCAGCATAGAATTATAAAATAAAGAATTGCAGAGAGATTTGGAATTCCATTATTAAAGCTTCTATTCTGTTCCAATCTGAGCCAAAAATGACTTACCTCCAACAGTAAAACATCATTTTATGAAATATTTGCTTTGATGTTGAGTTCCATCATGGATTTCGGAATGTTATTATTAGCGTCTTGACATTTTTTAAAGATGCAGAAGAAAACGGGAGACTACCCACTCCCTATCTCCCCTGCGAAAATTATGATAAAATTAACAATTTAGTATTCTTGGATTTTATTTGTCAGTATTATCGATGATAAATCTACACAAATCTTTGTAGAACTTATTTGTATGCGTAGAGTAACAAAATAAATAGAGTGAAATATCTGGGTGTGCAGCACAAAATTAACTATTGACATTGATATCCTTTTTAGAACTCCATTAAATTTAGGTTTACAATGCATTATTAGTAAAATGTATTATTATATGTTTGTTAAAAGTTTGTATTCTTGTTAAAAAATATTGTATTAATTTCTAGAGCAGTGGTTCTCAAACTGTGGTACGTGTACACGTACCAATGGTGGTACACAACGCATTTCAGGGTGGTACACCAGATGACCTCAGCATGCATTTACAGCATGCACAAAAATATTAATGATTGAAATCTAAAAGGTGTTTTAATTTTCACATCAGGTTTGTCTCTGTTTAGTGTTTAACCTGGTAGACCCTGTATGTAAGCGTACATTTCAGGTCTTTACAGTTCCATAGGCCCTACATTACTAACCCTGTGGAGCACCACTATTAGCAATAGTTTCTGTAATAATAGTAATAATAGCAAAATACTTAGCCTAGTGTTAAATGTGGATCCATGTAGACTCTGTAGGCCATTACATTTCCCCAAACTTCTGTTATTTCCCTCTTTCTCAAATTTCCCAACATGTCTCAGTAGGCATGATGCATTTACAAAGAAACAATAATCAATCATTTGTAGATTGCAAAATGGGTAAGCCCTATACATTAGCTCCACACTGAAAAAAATGATGTGTAAAATTTACTTTAAAAACATTTCGCAACTTTCCGGCTTCTCATCGTTTAATAAAACCCCTATCCAGATAAATCTCTCCATCCAGATAGAGTGAATCTGATTGTGATTGGATGTAGAGAAGTATAAACATATACCATTCCGACTCCCTTTTGGTTTATACTGTGATCCATCACACATGCACACGTCCCCCCCCACACACACACACACACTCCAGCAAGAACATAACAGACGTATGTAGTCTAGTATGAAAATGATCCGTGCAGAGACTCAAGAGAACTCCAGATAAACTCCAGTCCAACTAAACTTTAACTTTAATATATTTACATTGTACTGTATGTAAAATACATTCATTTACAATAAGCATATATGCAGCTGAAACACTAGGGAAAAAAAAAAGCCTAGTGCAAAATCCCAAATTATATATATATATCAACATTAACATTTTAATATTTTAACATTATAGCCATTATAGCTTTTAGTAAAATGTGTTTTGGGGAGGGGGGGAGGGGTAGTGCACTATAGGACGCTTTTGTTCTTAATGGCTTAATTTTTTCTCCTTACATTACTTTTACTTTTATACTTTAAGTAGTTTTGGAATCCAGTACTTTTTTAAAAAACACTTTTACTTAAAGCTCCGCGAGGTAGGATTGAGATTTTGTGCTCCTGGGCTCCCCCTACAGTTGCAGAGTGTAATAAATGTTTCAGGCGGATTAGTTTCTCTTTCTCGTTTTCTGGCTTTCACAGACATATTTGGTCTCTTTCCAGCTTCTGCCAGAGTGTCTGTATGTTAGTTTGTAAAGAATGAACCAGTAGTCCTTGTAGAACTGTTAGAACTAAAGGTCGGAAAGCAGGTCGCAGTTCTCGCGAGCGTTGGTCGTGGCCGCCTCGGAAAACTTACAGAGTCTGGTTTGAGCTCAGAGGAGCTCCGGCACAGACACGAGAGCACCGCTATTCCTCCTGTTACACCTCAATGCAGCGCTGCAGTGAGATTCAAGCTGTAATTTCACTTCTTTAAAAAGATAAAAAATCAAGGAAATCCTACCTAGTGCTGTTTTAAATAGTAAAAAGCTTAAGTTGATTCTTCAGCTTTTACAGAAATATTTTAAACTCTAGTCTCTACAGTGTAATTCTCCCTACAGAGTAATGAATATTCCCCCAGATTTCTAAACTGGAGAACTTTTCAGTACTGATTTCATGAGTTTAAAGTGGAGGATCTTGGAGAAAACATCTACTCCAGTATCGATCAAAGGCAGTACTGTTTGCTGGAAGAAGCTCTGTGAATTATTTCCGATTTCGTCTTTAAGCTGGTCGATCTCCTGTCTCATCAGCTCCGCCTTCTCATAGTAGTTTTTCTTGATGAGATCTTCCTGTTCCGCCAGTTTTCTCTGCATAGCTTTTTCCAGCTCCTCCACCTGCAGACGCTTCTCCTCCTCAAACTTCGTCTCCATCTGCTGCATTCGCTCCTCGTGGCGCTTTCCCTCCACCTGCTGAGCTCGCTGAAGCTCCTTATGCTTTTCCTCTAACGCTTTCTTCTGCTGCTCCTCCAGAGCTGCCTTCTCTCTTTGCTCTGCCCAGGGTAAAGAGAGAGATGGAGGGAGAGATGGAGGGAGAGATGGAGGATGTGAAAGAAAGAATAGTATACTGTATCAGTCTGCAGTGCTGTAAGTATTGTATTAGTAAATTCCTTGTTCTGTCTGAAATCAGAGGTATTATTATCAGATCGCGTATTGGAAAAATATTATTTTATGATGAGTTTCTTTGATTTTACCAAATTGAAAACCTCTGGAATATAATCAAGAGGAAGGTGGATGATTACAAACCATCAAACCACCAAACTGAACTGCTTGAATTTATCCAAAAGCAGTGTGTAAGACTGGTGGAGGAGAACATGATTCCAAGATGTATGAAAACTGTGATTACAAACCAGGGTTATTCCACCAAATATTTATTCTGAGCTGTTTTTCTTTTTTTTTTGCATTATTTGAGGTCTGAAAGCTCTGCATCTTTTTTGTTATTTCTGACATTTCTCATTTTCTGTCAATAAATGCTCTAAATGACAATATTTTAATGTGGAATTTGGGAGAAATGTTGTCTGTAGTTTATTGAATAAAACAACAGTGGTCAAGTGCTCTCTTATCTTTTTTTTCTAGAGCTGTATGTACAAAGTACGGCAGAGACAGACTTGAGTTTTTGTCACATATGACATTTTTTTGTCAAGTGAAAAATTAAAATGCAAATGAAGTGATTTCATTTAGTTTTTAATTTAATTTATTTAATTTTCATTTTCACACGTTTGGAAAAAGAAAGAGCAAAGCAGTATTTGCATTTTCATTTTAGTTTTTTTTTTTTTTTTTAGGATTTACTGAACCTCCCATAGAGTAAAAGTACAAAAAAAGTAAATTGAGCATAAGATAAAGTGGAAGTGCTAAAGTATTCAGCATTCTTTGTACTGAAAGGCTATTTATTGGGGAACCTTAAATGTCTTTGCACAACTTTGCTGCTTATCTTGGACAATAGAATCCTACAGCAGTGTATACTTGGTGTATTGTGTTTTTCTTTCTACTTAAAATACTTTCTTTTTCCTAAATAATCAGTGCACCTTTTAATCCAGTGCTCCTTATGTAGTATGAATTTTAACAGTCAGGTTTTGTTAGCATTACCCGCTAAGTGCATTAGCCATCCGACCATTCAGAGGTGAGTATTATCGGCCTGTAGTCTCCTGCTGACCCCGGCTAGCACTGCTGGAGTGGTATTAGCATAAGCTGCTAACTGTGCTGTGCTAGCCATTTGGCCGTTAAGAGGAGAGGCCTGCTGAATTAGAAGGGAAACATGGCGACACCCCTGTTCCTTACTAGTGCAGCTTAAAATTTGCCTTATAGTGCAAAAAATACGGTACTTCTTGCGGATACACCACTTACTTGGGTTCGGCGAACAACATAATGTAACTGCGTAGGAATTAACAGCCGTAGACATCTCGTAGGGACTTTATTTCTTTGTCCCTGCGATTGGTTGACAGGAAAACGAAACAGCAGAAAGTATGCTATTTTGATCCCCATGGTTTCAGGTGTGTTTTACAGGTGAATTTAGTGAGATATTGGTGTTGGTTAGTCTAATAATATCTAAGGATATCTTACTCTGAATTTCTTTGTCTTTTTCCTTTAAACTGTTGTCGGCCTGGAGAATGAAGTTTGCTTCCACATTTGTTTCACTCAGAAACGCCTCCAGCACATCCTCAGCCTAAACACACACACACACACACACACACAAATACATTAAATAATGCTTTCTGTGGTCAGAATTATCCTTCTGTGGGTCTGGTCTCTTGCCTTGACCCCCTTGCCGGGCTGTGATTGGTACTGGGAGATGACGCTGTCTCGGTGTGAGCAGTAAATAGCATATCCTCCAGGCTTGGTGTATTCCCCCTTCTGCCGACCATCATTCAGATCTTTGGACAGTTTGGACAGAAGCTGCCAGCACCTTTGCTCTGAGCTCGACGCGTTCTCTCCAAGAAGCTCTGAGTAGTGTTCATCTACTTTCTCCTAAAACACACGAATACACAAACATTAACAGAATACAGAAACATTTCAGAAACGTATATATCACAGGAACAATTATTTGGCTGAAAATATTTTTAGGAATATACAGTAGCAATCAAAAGTTCAGACACTTTAAATTAATTGTTTTATCATAATTTTAAACTATGAAGAAAACCATATTGATTCTACAATACTTTACATTATTCAAAGTAGCTCCTCTTTTTTCTCAGTCAGCTTTATGAGGTAGAGTCTCCTGGAATTCAGGCTTTCAGTTAACAGCTGTGCTGAACTCATCAGGAGTTAATTACCTGAATTTCTTGTCTCTTAATAAAGTGTTTGAGAGCATCAGTTAAAGTAAAGTAGTGAAGAGGTAGAGTTACAGGTATACAGTGAATAGTGAATATTTGAGTAATGTTCGAATCCAGATTATGAGAAGCAACAACTACTCAACTAAATGAAGAAATTAAGGTCAGTCAATATGAAAAGAAGAATTTCAGAAACTTTCAGTATCCTTAAGTGCAGTCACTGCAAAGACCATCAAAAACAGTATAATGATGAAACCGGCACTCATCAGGAGCGCCCCAGGAGAGAAAGAGCAAGAGTTTACTCTGTTGTCCAGCCTCAGAAACCACAAGTTAACAGCTCCCCAGATAAGAACACCTAAATACTTCACAGAGTATTTTTGTTTGTTTAACAAAAAAACGTACCGCTCCAAAATAAAGCGTTTGTTTATTCATCTATATTAATTTAGAAATGCTTATAAGACATTAATAAACAATTAACACATGACCAGAAATGGCAACAGTGACCTGTTTTTGCCAAATAGTGATTACACATTAGTTTACGTGGTTAAACCTCAGATCTTTCTTTTAAGATACCTGCTGTATCTTACATTATCGTTATACCTGTTATATTACCATACTTATGTTTAACCATCAATATGTGTAACTACACAATGATAATGTGGTGTGCTTTCACATGCTGGTTTTACAAGCACCGTGCTTCGTCTGAGGGAGGGATCTATACCTACTTTTATTCAGTGTTTTTTTTTATATCAACAATAATATTGTTATTGCATAAACAGCCTGGAATATTGTGATATAATTTTATATATAATATAAATATGTGTATGTACGCAGTGTGAGACTCACTGTGAGTAAGCTGATGTATTTTCCTTCTTGGTCTTGGAAGGAGCGCTTCATGAACTCAGTGGTTGCCATTTGGCTCCACTTCTGGTGTTCATCCAAAATATCATCTGCACTGACAGGAAACGAGCTCCTCACCTGCAGCACAGAATCACCAGCTTATTCACCTGTTCAGTAAATACACAGTGTGTTTTTGTGTGTACAGTGCTGTGAAAAATTTTATTTTTTTGGTTTAACAAACACATTTTAATATGTCATAATATAACATGAAAAAATATAAAAAGCACTTTTAAAATGATAATTTAATTTATTAATAAAAAAAAACAATCTAAACCTAGCTAACCCAGTGTAAAAAAAATAGTTTGCCCCATAAATCTAATGACTTGGTTGTGTCCTTTACTCTTGGCGAAAAGAACTGCAATCAAGATTTACTGATAACTGGCAACGAGTCTTTCGGTCAGCCGGTCACTCCTGGGAAGGTTCACCAGTGTTCCATGTTTTCTTCATTAGTGAATAATAGTGAATCACTGTGTTTTTCTGGAGTCTAAAGTGTATTTATTCAGATTGTGCCATAGTGTGTTGCTTTTTGAGATGTTTTATCCTGCTTCATTTTTGTCAGACATTAGGCATGATAAAACCCCCACCCACTAGATAAGTTGAAGAAATGCAATCAGACTTTGTCTGAGGGAAGGATCTGTACCTACTGTTCATGGCAAGTCAGCAGATGAGGGAGATGTTAAAAGTTTCAAATAAAGAGCTTGTGCTTCTATCGCGGTTAAGCATGAACTAGCTTGTTTGTGTTTCACAACTTAGCATAAGCTAATGCTAATGTGTGGAAAAAGTTCAGCGTACACATGGAGCATGGCCTAAAAGTGTCAGAGCCCTTAAACAGCTCACCTAAAAGGGACTACAACTGTTAAGAATAGAGCTGGTGAGATCTCTTTATCTTTATATGAGAGTAATTGTGTGTAAAGATCTTCATAAACATGTTTTGTATAGAACATATACACACTGTATTCTAACTTGTGTGAAAACAGGTACAATATGTCTCATTTAAAGGAGGCAATACACTGTATGTTAACTTTTGATCAGGGTCTTTTGGGTAGTTCTTGTTGTCATTATGATTTACAAGGGGCAAAGACATTATTATACATATTATTGTATAATAAATGGCTTCATTTATTGTGTGTACAGGTATTTGTTACCTGTGCCATCCCACTCTGGTACACTTTAAGCCCCTCCTGCACGGCTGCCTGGTTCTCTATCTGGGCCAGAGTGACCACAGCGTTCTCCAAACACGGCATATTCCCACTGCTAATGGTCTCCACATACAGCCTCACTAGATGACTGAACACTGAGAATACACACACATACACACACTTGTTGGAGCAGAAGTGCATCATTATAGAAAAATTGTGCCTCCGCAATTGTGTTATGGAAAACTGCCCGACAGGGTGGACAACAGTGGTTGAATTTTTGATGGTGACTGATTTTCTATAATGATTTTAATCAGTGATATTTTGCAGAGACAGGGTGGACTAAACATTAAACATTACATCTCAACTTTTCCGTCCCTTGAAAATAAAACATTGTGAAAGTTGTGATGTCACCAGAGGTCTCAGGTAATGAAGTACAAATACTTTGTTATCTTATTTAAGTAGAAATGTAGGTTATCTATATTTTACTGGAGTATAATATAAATAATTTTTTACATTTTTACATAATTATCTGAACTTTCTATTCCTTTAATTTAAAAAATAGCCTCGTTACTCCTATTTCATTACAGCTTTGTTAGGGCTCAGCCAGTTCCCGCAGCGGCCACCAGAGGCCGCCATAAACCCACCAAGGTGGTAAGAAGGGACCCGGCTGAGAGTTCATTAGCACAGAGTTCATAAAGGCCACATTAAAGCTAATAACGCGTCATCAGCCTCAGCTGTGGTACCGTCTTTAAAAAGACGAGCTTCCAGCAGACTGCTGTCGCAGACTTTATGCCCTGTGACCGGTAAACGGTAGCTCCACTGAGCAAAACAGCTGAAAAGAAAAAATGAAAGAAAGCTTGCAAAGCTGAAAAGAAAGAAAGAAAAAATGAAAGAAAGCCTGCAAGGCTGAAAAGAAAGAAAGAAAAAATTAAAGAAAGCCTGCAAAGCTGAAAAGAAAGAAAGAAAAAATAAAATAAAGCCTGCAAAGCTGAAAAGAAAGAAAGAAAAGATTAAAGAAAGCCTGCAAAGCTGAAAAGAAAGAAAGAAAAAATTAAAGAAAGCCTACAAGGCTGAAAAGAAAATAAATAAAAGAAAGCTTGCAAAGCTGAAAAGAATAAATAAATAAATAAATAAATAAATGAAAGCTTGCAAGGCTGGAAAGGGAAAAAAAGAAAAGGCAAGGCAAAGAAGAAAATATTTTTTTTCTTTATTCTGTTTCTACTGTCTTTATTTTATTTCAAACAAAGGCATTATTTATTTAGCTTTGTCACGCCGAAAGGGCGTTCTCTTGTTTCTTTTCCCCTTTGTCTTTTATGCACACACTCCCTTTATTAATAAAGAAGAAGGATACAAAATTATAGTAAAACCCCTACCACGACAAGCTTGTTTTCATTCCGCCTTCTCAATAAAAAAACAACACTGTTTAGAACCTGTATCGTAGCCTGATCTCCGGGAACCCCAATCTTAAAGTAAAGTCATGATCAGTACAGTGATGGCAGCACCCAGAGATGTAGCTAACGCTACGGGCTGTGCAATGTTAAAGTTTTAAACTTAGTAATGCCTCGTTTTAAATGTCAGAGCTCTCTAGATTCTACCAATGAAGTGTGGAGCTACTTTGAGCTACTGGATAACGGTGGAAAAAAGCGATATATCAGGGCAAAATACGCACTGAAGCGCCTGTTTATAAAGAGTGCTGGGCAAACAGCACAAAATGACTGGATCTCGGAACGCTGTGGGAGAGCGGAGGTGTGCTATTTATTCATCAAACGTAAGAACTTTTTATCATGTTTTACTACAACAAAAGTCCACTTTACACCAGAGTTCTCCTGAAGTGTTTAAAGGGTTTGCCTCTACATCAGATAAGTAATTAAATCAGAATAAAGAAACGGGTTAAAGGTATAAAGTGTGGTGAAACACTCACTCCTTCCCGTGACTCGGTGTCCTCCTTTAAGCGTTTTTACTCTGCTTTCAGTAAAAACATGATCACAGAAGCGCTGGGAGACCTCCAGAAACCCGGGGTGAAGGTTAGCCTCGCCCAGGTTCTCTAGCTTAGACATGCTTTCTGGGGTGGCCGGCATCGGGAACACAAAGCACTTCCGCGATGGGAAGTAGCTTCGGATGCACTGCCGCGGAACATTGTAATCACTTATCTTCTGGCTGATTCCTGAAAAAGAAAGAAAGACAGAAAAGATCGATACACTTTAGTCCATGTTTGCCTCATTTCCTCTTTTGTTAGTCTTTTCTATTCCTGTCTTATTTCATTCCCCATGTATTTTATTGAGTTTTAAGTGATAGACCAATTCAAAAGTACTGAAAATCAATACTTGGTAGAGCCAGTCTATTGAGGTTTGTCTCTACCAGCTTTGATCATCTAGAGACTTTTTACCCTGTTCTTCTTTATAAAACAGCTGAAGCTCAGTCAGGTTGGATGGATCTTCCACAGAAGATCAATGAGATTTAGGTCTTTGGGACTTTGACTGGATCATTCTAACACATGAATATATTCTTTAATCTAAACCATTATAGCTCCACTGTAGCTCTGGCTGTATGTTTAGGGTCATCGTCTTGTCGGAAAGTGAATCTCCTTCCCAGTCTCAAGTCTTTTACAGCCTCTAACAGGTTTTCTTCTTCCAGGATTGTCCTTTATTTATACAGCTTCCCTGTCTCTGCTGAAGAACAGCACCCCACAGCATGATGCTGCCACCACCATGTTTCACAGTAGGAATGATGTTGTTTTCAGGGTGATGAGCAGTATTAGTTTTTTTTTGCCAAACATTGGTAAGTGCCTTGGATTTACGCCAAAAAGTTACATTTACGTCTTGTTTCTTACCCAGCCTCCTCGTTATCATTCTCAGGTGTTCCTTGTTTTCTCAGCTCTACAAATACCTCACATTTCTTTGTTCTGTGTCATCCTTTGTGTGCACTGTTTAATATTTATGTTTTTTTGTTAAACTTATCTTTGTGTAGTTAGTCTCTGGTTGTTTGTTTTCCTAGACTTTAGTATTGTTTGTTTCTTTGTTTATTGTCTTTACAGAGATTAATAAAACCTCTTTGCCCTCTACGATTGAATCGCTACAAATTGTTTTGTTGTTCTTTTTATTGTTACCAAATTTACCAAATACAATACCCAATGGTCCAGTATGATCATCAATACCTTTCTTCAGCTGAAGAGCGTTATCCAGGTACTCATCCTCCTTGATTGGTCCCTTTTCCCTCGTCGTCAGCTCCAGACTAAAGTCTCGCACCGCCCAGATGAAGTTTGGGAAAAACTTCACAAACTGAGAGTCTTCCTCCTCCTCCTCCTCCTTATTTTCAACACCTTCTGCTGGAGTGGGTGACTTGACTTTAATGTGCTCTGCCAGCTGAGTGACGAAGCTGCAGCATTATAAGGATAATAATGCATAATAATGGTGTGTAATAATGATACAAATGATAACTAGTATATTTGATAACTAGGTGTGTGTACAGTGTTTACTGGTGTATAGAAGTGTGTACCATTGTGCGCAGGTGTGTAGGGGTGTGTAAACCCAGCTAACAATTTTGGTTAGCAGAAAGTTTTCTGAACGTTACAGTTAGTATTCTTGGTTTGTTTAATCTGTCAGGTTTTCTTGATGTTCTTACAACATTTTTAAACGCTCTTATAATGTCGCTGCAACAGCACTTCAATGTTCACGTCAATGTTTTCATTTCTAGTTTTGGGAATGTTACTTTTATTTTTTCTATAATGTTAGTATACATCCAGCACATTTTTTTTAAACGTTCCTGGAACCTTATTTTTGTAACGTTACACACTAACCTTCCTGGAACCTTATCAAAACATTGCTAACAGCTCTTATAACGTTCTCTGTTAGCTGTGTTAGGGGTGTGTGCAGATGTATAGGTGTGAGTTTGTGTGTGCAGGTATGTGTACAGGATACTGCAGTTGTTCCAGTGCAATGTTGTCGATGGTTCCTCGGCTGTTGTAGACCAGAGTGCTGCTGAGAAGAACCGCCAGGCAGAAGATCCAGGTGTCGTTCTTAGAATCTCCCTAAAACAACACCAACATTAAACATGGCAGGACAGTGACCTCACGCTGTTACAGGACTGCTAATACTGTATGTCAAATAGGACCAATAGCACTAATAAGGCCCAAAGCACTGTAAGCAGGACTAATGTATTATCGGCATTAATAGCACTTATAGCACTAGTAGGACAAATTGGACTAAACAGGACCAATCAAACCAAAATGAATAATAGGACCAATGCACTGATAGAACTAATGGGACAAATTGGACCAATCAAAAGAATATGAATAATATGACTAATAGGACCAACTAGATCAACAAAACTAATAAGACTAATGCAACAATAGCACTAATAGAACAAATAGGACTAATAAGACTATAAGGCCCAATGTACTGAAAGCACTAATACAACTAATACAATAATATAACTAGTAGGACATATAGGACCAATTGAACCGATATGATTAATAGGACCAATGCACTGATACCACACTCTAAAAAGTGATTTTGTGTTTTAGTCAGAAGAACTATTATTGTCAAGTTGAGTGAACTTACCAGCAAGAACAACTCAATAAAATGAGCTCAGTGTCATGTCTGGTGCTGAAAGCACGTCTGTGTCTCCCACATTCAGCTCTATCTGCGATTCTCACAGTAACAACTACAATACCCAGAACGCACCACTCCATGACACAACATACACTCCCGATCACATGACACATCACATGACGCCACCAGGAAGCCCCGAGTACTGATTATCCACAGTATTTAAGGACCATGCTCACGCTCACCCCTCGCCGAGTATCTGTTTGGAAATTCCTACAATACAAAGCGTTTCTCTTGCCCTTGCTATCTTCCGTGTATGATCTTGTTTTTGTTTTCTACCGACTTTGATTTTTGCCTGCTCCCTTGTGTTGGATACCCGTGTATGACCTGGACTGTTTATAGTACTTTGGATTTTTGCCTACCCTGTTATACTGCCTACCCGTGTATGAACTCTGGACTGTCTTCCGTTTATGGTATGGTTTTTCTACACTGCGTGTTTTTGGTACTGACCCTGTTTCCGTTGACTACCCCTGTCTGCTCTATAACTTTAAATAAAGTTATTTTATTGTATCTGCACCAGTCTCATTCCTGTCTGGCCCTGACACTCAGAGAACTTCAAAAATGTGATTTCAACCAACTTTAAGTATACTACACGTGCCAAAGCTCTTTCTATAGTGTTGGTTCATACAGCTTTCCTATAGGCTCCTGGCACCATATATTTGCATATTGGGAGTGGGCTCTTCCTTACTTACGTTCTTCCCAGTCAGGTGTGGGTCAATACTAGCAAACCATTAATTGCACAAATAGGACTAATGTAATAATAGCACTAGTAGGACAAATAGGACCAATGCATTGACATATAGGACCAATTAGACCAATACGTCTGTAATGACTAACTAGACTAATGCAATAAAAGCACTAACAGCACAAAAAGGACCCAAAGCACTGAAAACACTAACAGAACCAATACAACAATAGCATTAATATCACTAGTAGGACAAAAAGGACCAACTAGACCAATACAACTAAAGCAATAATAGCACAAATAGGTACAATAAGACTAATATGATCAATGCAAATGAAAGCATTAATAGGATTAATGCAATAATAGCATTAAAAGTACTTATAGCACTAGTCAGACAAATTGGACCAACCAACCAACCAACTAAGACTAATGCAACCAATGCATTAATCCTATTAAGCCTAGAATCAATAAGACCAATAGGACTGGTATTAGTCTCAGGTAGATGAAGTTTTAGAACACTTCATGGGACTGTCTGTGTTGAGGGTTTTTCAGATTCTGTGCCGCTTTGAGAAGTTTTGGGTTCTCACCTTCTTCACGTCCCCCAGTCCCTCAGTGTCCAGCAGCACCAGAGTGTGATCTGGTTTATTGGGGTGTGGTACACACCACATCCAGATACCCTTAGTCTCGGACTCGATGGTGCTGCCCAGAGCAAAACCTGGAAATGTCCACAGGAATAATCAGCAATATATAAAAAAGCACAGTCAAAAGTTTGGACACATAGTAAATGAAGAGTGAAGTGATCTACCGGACTATAAAGGAGCACACATAGTATAAATGAATCATGTAGTAACTTAAAAGTGTTAAACAAACCAAATACAAAATGTGAAGAAGTATTTAGATGCTCTTATCTGGGGAGCTGTTTGTTAACTCTCGCTCTTCCTTTCCTGGGGTGGTCCTGATGAGTGCCAGTTTCATCATTATACTGTTTTTAGATGGTCTTTGCAGTGACTGTTCTTAAAATTCTTCTTTTTGGATTGACTGACCTTCTTTTTTTAAACTATTGACTTGTACTGTATGTCTAGAAAAGGTCACCTGATCCTGCTGGTCAGTCTCTTTTACAAAAAGTGTGTCCCAAATCCAATCTCTACTTGGGCTGATGTGTTCCAATTATTTTAGAAGGCTTGTGTATCTAATGATTTGGCCGGTTGTTTCTACAGATAGCAGCCGCGGTGTAAAAGGAAAATAAAGATTATTATACAAATAATAAATATAAATAATCAGAATAATTAAAAAAACGAATTAAAGCAATGTGTACAGCGAGGCTGGGGTGAACTCTCTGTGATAGACCCAGGTGCAACCTAAACTCATTTAGCTCTTGTGATTCTAGTGAGGATGAAACTGAAACTTCACGTGAAGCGTTACTGTTTTATACAGTACGTGCATGTCAAATGGTTCAGACAGAGAACAAGAAGCATCATGTTTGGTCAGATATTTGGATTTAGACCAGTTTTACCTGCTGTGTGAACAAACATTTAACAGCAAACAGCAAACCACTGACTCTAAACCTCCTGCAGGAGGAGCTGCTCTTTTATCAAACTTGAAAAACGTAAAATAAAATCTTTCCACCTTTAAATTCTTTAAATTCTTGCATTTTCCTGTTTTCACCAATCCCACACACCTGACCCACTGCTAAGCGGTACACATTACGTCATAAGTTCAGAGTTCAGGTGCAGATTTTCTCAGGTGTGCTCTTACCTGTTCGTTTACCTGCCAGGCGGTTCATGAGGTAAGACTTGCCGGTGCGGTACAGACCCACCACAGAGACCACCATCACCGGCTGGCTGATCTGCTCCAGGTACCGAATGGCACCGTCACTCACACAGAATGAGCTCCCCACATTCTCCACCAAACACACTGGATTCACCATCGGATCTCCGCTCATGATCACCTGCTGGAGAATAAAATAAAAATTAAATAAAACAGCATTTTTAAATATTTATATCTAATTTTTTTCCCATTTTCTTTCCCACCCATTCTGCTGCTACTATTCAGCTGTATATCCCTTATCACTAGTGATCCCACAACACCAGGAGAGTGAAGACTAGCACACGCCTCCTCTGACACAAGTGAAGTCAGACTCCGCCCCTTTATGAAATTTTACGAGTAGCATCACAGCGTACTTGGAGGAAAGTGCAGTGACTCGGTTCTGATACATCAGCTCACAGACGCAGCCTTGAGCTGATCCACATCACCCTAGAAGTGACGAGGGGGAAGAGTGCCATCTACTGTACCCACCCAGAGAGAGCAAGGACAACTGTGCTCTCTCAGGGCTCCAGCAGTTGATGGCAAGCTGCATGACCGGGATTTAAACCAGTGATCTCCCGATCATAGTGGCAGCTCCCTTAATACTACTTAATAATACTAATAAAGCTACTAATAATAGTCAATTTTAAAATAACCCTAATTCAACTTAGACTCACTCAGATGCGCCCTCTAGTGTCACTCTATCTGGATGGAGAGATTTATCTGGATGGGGGTTTAATTGAACGATGAGAAGCCGGAATGAAAACCAGCTGAAATGAAATAGGAGTAACGAGGCTGTTCTTATTAAAATGTAAGGAGTAGAAAGTTCAAATAATTGTGTGAAAATGTAAAAATAATTACTCCTATCTTTACTAAAGTAAAAATAACCTACACTTCTACTTAAGTAACGTAACAAAGTATTTGTACTTCATTATTTCACACCTTTGCTCAAAAGTAAGTAAACACCCTTATGAAAGTATGGGCGTCTCAGATCTAGTTTACAGGCACTGATCTAATTTTAAACACTGGCTTTGTCTGAAGAGAAAACTGGTTCAGTCGGTATCCTGTTGTTTTGTTCATCATCTGTTCATCATCTGCCACTGCCTGTTATCTTCTTATAATGGTGTTTCCTCAATTATAAAACAGCCTATAAATGTTGGTATGTGATATGTGCTTCAGAATGCAATGTTATAAAACATTTTCTGGTTTGTTTAACACTTTTTGTACAGAATAGTTCTGCATGGGTTCCTGTATAGCTTTAATGTCTTCAATATTAAATTTACAATGTAAAAAGAAAACATAAGCTTTGATGACAGATTTGCACACACTTGGTATTTTTATATGGACTAAATCTTATATTCTAATTTATAGGAGTGTTTGTTAAAGGTGTTTTTGGACTAATATCTCCTATTCATTCTCGAATTATATTAATATAGGGTGTAATGTGGTGTAATGTGATGGCAAAATTAGAATAAATGCATGTTTGGTTGTATATAGATGGCAACAAAATAAGAAATTAAGCGGTCATCAAATGACACTATTAAATCCTATGAAAAAAACTGTTATCAAATGAAACCAGGGAAGTCTTAAAGAAGCCTTTCTATACTATTAATGACATGAATATTAAGTGATATTACTGTAGCATTTTAGAGTAATGGAAGGTCAAACTTAGGAAAAATGCAAATTCGTTTTTGCGTGAACCAGATTTTGGAGTCCTATAAAACCAGCAAATCAAATATTTATCAAATGGCACCATGACATTCTTAAAGCATGCTTTCTATATTATTATAGACATAATTATTAAATTAATTTACTGTAGCATTTTGGAGTAATAGGAAGTCAAACTTTGGAAAATGTCTATTTAATTTAGCATAAAACAGATTTTGGAGTCCTATAAAAACAGCAAATCTACCTGTTATCAAATGACATGGTTACATTCTTGAAGAAACCTTTATATACCATTAATGACATGAGTAATAGGTGATTTAACTGTAGCATTTTAGAGTAATAGGAAGTCAAACTTAGGAAAAATGCAAATTCGTTTTTGCATGAACCAGATTTTGGAGTCCTATAAAACCAGCAAATCAAATGTTTATTAAAGGACACCATGAAATTCCTGAAGCAGGCTTTCTATACTATTAAAGACATAAGTATTACATTATTTTACTGTAGCATGTTGGAGTAATGGAAGGTCAAACTTAGGAAAAATGCAAATTCGTTTTTGCATGAACCAGATTTTGGAAAAGTCCTATAAAACTATCAAATCAAATATTTATCAAAGGATACCATGAAATCCTTAAAGCAGGCTTTCTATACTATTAAAGACATAAGTATTACATTATTTTACTGTAGCATTTTGGAGTAATGAGAGGTCAAACTTTGGAAAACGCACATTCAGTTTGGCATAAACCATAATTTGCTTAGGGCACCCAAAAGGGCAATTGCCAGCCCTGGTTATTGCTGAAAGATTTTAGACATTTTAACCGTAATTCTGTTCAAACGAAGAGCATATCACTTACCGTCTGATGTCTCTCGCTCTGATTCTGGCTGGGCTGGTTGGGGCAGGGTTCTGCTAAACAAAAGCTTTTCGTGGAAACCAGTGGGAGGGTCCGGTGTCTGGAGATCCTATCTGATGCTGCATGCAACCTTCTGCACTCGCACTACTTTCACTTTTACTTTCAGCCAATCATCAGCAGCAGCAGCTTGTGCAGTCAGTCTGCAGGATGTGGAGATAAACCCAGCTTCGTCTCTTTAACTCTGGCGTTCCTTCACTTTATAAACACAACCCGAGGATCTGGAGCACGAGAACTCACCTGAACCGCCATCACTGCTACACCTGCTACACACTGGCCAGTCCTGAGGATGGAGAGTAAGGTAGGTCTATGTTTGGGTAAAGAGGAGCACAAACACACACTCAGCTGTAAACAAACATACGGCTCTGTAAAACATGAAGAGATCACTTCAGTTTCTGAATCAGTTTCTCTGATTTTGCTATTTATAGGTTTATGTTTGAGTAAAATGAACATTGCTGTTTTATTCTATAAACTACAGACAACATTTCTCCCAAATTCCAAATAAAAATATTGTAATTTAGATCATTTATTTGCAGAAAATGAGAAATGGCTGAAATAACAAAAAAGATGCAGAGCTTTCAGACCTCAAATAATGCAAACAAAACAAGTTCATATTCATAAAGTTTTAAGAGTTCAGAAATCAATATTTGGTGGAATAAACCTGTTTTTAAGGACATTTTTTTCATGCATCTTGGCATCATGTTCTCCTCCACCAGTCTTACACACTGCTTTTGGATAACTTTATGCTGCTTTTTTATGCCGGTTTCACTGCTGTGTTGAATTTCACCTGGTTTATGTATCTGTATCAGATGGCCGGGGCCATGGAGAAGCCGGAGTGTCTGATCAGCAGCGACTCTGAGGGAAAACTGTGTGTTCAGAAAAAAGCTAAAGAGATTCTGGATGGTATATCTAATCCAGTGGTGGTGGTGTCTGTGGTGGGACTCTACCGCACTGGGAAGTCTTACCTTATGAACCGCCTGGCAGGAAAGCAGGAAGGTAACAGCACACCTGAGAATGTAGTATAGTATGTAGTCTGTTGTACTGAACTCTGCTAAAGCATGAGTAGACTGATAAATCACTGTACTGATGATCAGTTATTTATTAATCTCAGTGTTACTGAACTCTACTAAAGCATGAGTAGACTGATAAATCACTGTGCTGATCAGGTATTTATTAATCTCAGTGTTACTGAACTCTACTAAAGCATGAGTAGACTGATAAATCACTGTACTGATCAGTTATTTATTTATTAATCTCAGTGTTACTGATCTCTACTAAAGCATGAGTAGACTGATAAATCACTGTGCTGATCAATTATTTATTAATCTCAGTGTTACTGATCTCTACTAAAGCATGAGTAGACTGATAAATCACTGTACTGATGATCAGTTATTAATTATTAATCTTAATGTTACTGAACTCTACTAAAGCATGAGTAGACTGATAAATCACTGTACTGATCAGTTATTTATTAATCTCAGTGTTACTGAGCTCTACTAAAGCATGAGGAGACTGATAAATCAGCGGAATGATCAGTTATTTATTCATCTCAGTGTTCCTGAACTCTACTAAAGCATGAGTAGACTGATAAATCTGAGACATCTCTTTTAATGTTTAAAATATTTTTTAGGCTGTAATCTAATATTTGTCTGTTTGCTTTTCTTCGATTTTTTTAGGTTTTGCTCTGGGCAGTACTATCGAGTCTGAGACTAAGGGTATCTGGATGTGGTGTGTTCCACACCCCAATAAACCAGATCACACTCTGGTGCTGCTGGACACTGAGGGACTGGGGGACGTGCACAAGGTTTATTATTTTCTGAACATTTTAATTTAATTTCAATTAGGTTTGTCACATATTGATATAAGCGGCACTGACAGTAACTTCTGTGAAATATCTACAAATTAGCCATTCCACAGTAAATACATATATTAACTATAATTTGCTTGATTTTGTCTTAAGTTTACCATATAAAAATAAACTGTGTGTTTCCATTGAATATAAAACACACTGTGAAAGGTCTGTTGGTTAGTTTTAGTGACCTGTGACACCTAATTGATTTACCAAATGGATTAAAATGTATTTATAGGCACTATAAGAACATGTGATAATGAGTTTGAGTCCTGGTGCCTCACCTTACAAAATATATTTTGATAACTGATGAAAGTTGGTGATTCGTAGATCTAAATAAGCTTCTGATGGTTATTTTCAGGGTAATGAAAAGCATGACACCTGGATCTTCTGTCTGGCGGTTCTGCTTAGTAGCACTCTGGTCTATAACAGCCTAGGAGTCATAGACAACATGGCACTGGAGAAGCTACAGTATCCTTCATCAATGACTTACAAGGTTTTATCATGTACTTAGACTGATTAATCACTGTACTGATCAGTTATGTATTAATCTCAGTGTTATAAAACGCTACTAAAGCATGAGTAGACTGATAAATCACTGTTCTGATCAGTTATGTACTAATCTCGGTGTTATTGAACTCTACTAAAGCATGAGTAGACTGATAAATCACTGTACTGATCAGTTATGTATTAATCTCAGTGTTATTAAACGATACTAAAGCATGAGTAGACTGATAAATCACTGTACTGATCAGTTATGTATTAATCTCAGTGTTATTAAATGCTACTAAAGCATGAGTAGACTGATAAATCACTGTTCTGATCAGTTATGTACTAATCTCTGTGTTATTGAACTCTACTAAAGCATGAGTAGACTGATAAATCACTGTTCTGATCAATTTATTTATTAATCTCAGTGTTATTAAACGCTACTAATAAATCACTGTTCTGATCAATTATGTACTAATCTCAGTGTTACTGAGCTCTACTAAAGCATGAGTAGACTGATAAATCACTGTTCTGATCAGTTATGTACTAATCTGTGTTATTGAACTCTACTAAAGCATGAGTAGACTGATAAATCACTGTTCTGATCAACTTATTTATTAATCTCAGTGTTATTAAACGCTACTAATAAATCACTGTTCTGATCAGTTATGTACTAATCTCAGTGTTACTGAGCTCTACTAAAGCATGAGTAGACTGATAAATCACTGTACTGATCAGTTATTTATTAATCTCAGTGTTACTGAGCTTTACTAAAGCATGAGTAGACTGATAAATCACTGTTCTGATCAGTTATGTACTAATCTCAGTGTTACTGAGCTCTACTAAAGCATGAGTAGACTGATAAATCACTGTACTGATCAGTTATTTATTAATCTCAGTGTTACTGAGCTTTACTAAAGCATGAGTAGACTGATAAATCACTGTACTGATCAGTTATGTATTAATCTCAGTGTTACTGAGCTTTACTAAAGCATGAGTAGACTGATAAATCACTGGAATGATCAGCTGTTTTTACACAAATACACAGAGATGCAGTTAATCCCCTGAACAGCGCCCTCTGCAGCTATGTGACGAAACTGACTGAGAAAATTAAGGTAAAGGCACATATGAATGATGATTATGACGACTCCGCTGAGTTCATGCGCATTTTCCCCTCTTTTATCTGGGCTGTGAGGGATTTCACACTTGAGCTGAAAAGAGGAGACCAGACCATCACAGCTGACGAATACCTGGAAGGTGCTTTAAAACTTAAAAAAGGTAAGAAATTGCATTTAGATCAAGTGTAAACACTTAGAATCTCACGCTATATGAATGTCTAGTTGTGGTCTCTAGTATAAATGAAGCCATTTGAGATGATTTTATGAAAAAGGTGCTCCGGTGATCCAGAATAACGCTGCTTTAGTCTGGTGGAGGAGTGGGTGGGGATAAAAGATAGGATTTCGGCTCTTCTTCATGAATATTCATACATGCAAACATATTGCCTCTGATTGGCTAACAGCACTCCGACACGAGGAGACAGCGAGGCAGACAACAGTTAAAAAACTTTTTAAAATAAAGACATTTTTACTCTAAATAACAGTCTTTGCAATGTTATATGTTACTTTACAACATGTGTAATAATTCCCTGCTAAGTGAATAGAGTTGAGCTACTGACCTTCTGAGTCTTAGAGTCTCTGTAAAACACCAAATCCACTGGAGATCCTATGTAAATCTGTAGTTACACACAGAAGTGAGGAGTCCAGGTCCAGAAAATAAAAATTCACCCCGATTTTTACTTTTAATTAGAGTAAACAGAACTGTTCTAAACATCTAAACACCTACCTATCGCTATTGTACTTGGCTGGTGGTGTTCCTCCATAGACAAATTCTAACCATTTGTTCCTTAGCTCAGAATTACTGGGTAAAGCATATAAATAACACTGATGTGTTATTCGCACAAATAACACAGGAATTAACTGCCATGCTGTTCATGAATACTAATTCACAGGTTGATGTAGACACTGTGCTTTTCCTGATCGCCTCTGAATATGTTTTTATTAATATTTTCTTTTAATAGCTGCTGCAGACAATGGAGGCTGAGTAAGAGTTTCATCATGTGCAGCATCATAAACAAATAATGCTCGGATCAGACTACACGATTTTAGCCCGATTTTGACACAATTTTGTCGGCACTGACACATTGCGTGCGTCGGATCCGAATTTTATTGTCATGGGCGACAAAGGTCCGTGTAGTGACACAGTTAAAGATCAGTAGTTTGACGTGAGCGACACTTACGTGTAGTGTTGCCAGTCCCCCGAGAACGACACAAAACGAAGACAACTGCTTAATCTGACATAGTGAACATTGTGAGTGACAAAAATGTCGTGTAGTCTGAGCTTGGCATTAGAGAGACCTGCTGTATTTCACAAAGAACAGGAAAAGAAAAAGTGGATTTTTTTAGCAGAAGGACACTTTTAATGTAAATGAATGCCCTCCTGTAATTATGAAAATAAAAATACATCTTGCATTTTGTCACGTTTTTATTATTTGTAGGTAATACTGCTTATGTTGAAAACTTCAACCTGCCCAGGCGTTTTTTGCGCCACTTTTTCGCTGAGCGGCGGTGTTTTGTTTTCCCACGGCCGGCTGATGTCCCTGACCTGAAGAACATGGAGAAACTGCCTGAGGAGAAGCTTGACCCACTATTTCTCCAGCAGTCCAAAGAGTTTTGTAAACACGTCCACAGCAGCGCCAAACCCAAAACTGTCCCAGGAGGGCGCACCGTCATCGGCAGCGGTCAGTAACTACTACTTACTTTGCATCAAGAGATAAAGTACTGGGACACACTGGGCCTGCCTCTAGGAGCCTGTTTGCCATTTGCCATTCTTATTGTAGGTCACGCAATGCCGTCCTGTGGTTGATCTCTGACACTCGAATAAGTTGACAGTCAATCTCCAGGCCTGAACCACATTGAAAATCTCTGGAATGTAATCAAGAGGCAGATACAGTAGATGGCCATCAAACAAAGCAGAACTTGTTGAATGTTTTCAGCAGGAGAGATAAGTCTGGGTGAGATAAGGTCACCCAAAAGCAGTGTGTAAGACAGGTGGAGGAGAGCATTATGCCAAGATGTGTTAAAGTTCAAAATCAGGATTATTCCACCAAATATTAATTTCTAAATTAATATGAACTTGTTTTCTTTGCATTATTAGAAATCTGGAAGCACTGAATCTTTTTCATTATTTTGACAATTTTTCAGAATTTGGGAGAAATGTTGTCTGTAGTTTATAGAATAAAACCAGTGTTCATTTTACACGAACATAAACCTATAAACAGTAAAATCGAAGAAACTGAAATCTCTTATTTTTTCTGGAGCTGTATATCTGCAAGAAGTGTAAGTACGTAAAACAAGTGGAAATTATGGAATTATGAAGATATTTTATCATATCTTGATTTTTTTTATCTTATTGACAATATGCTTTACTAAGCATATCGAGAATATTAAATCCAAAATGTGCAAAAAAAAATTCAATAAAACCACATTACTACACATGAAAAAGTATCTAAATAGCAGTTTTTAAGAATTTTTCTTTTGATGCATTTTGCGCATGTTAAAATATTGCAATAAATACTGTGCATGTCTTTAAAAGTCATGATGTAATGATTTTATTTGCCAACACATATCACCATGTGACTGGGTACACCTTAAGTGGTTTATTACTGTTAATATCAATATCGGATTTATATTTTATCAACCAAAATGAAGAAATGTATTATGTGGTATTGTGATATACACAGGGTTTGGAGAATGAAACTGAAACACCTGGTTTTAGAGCACAATAATTGATTGTGGTGACGGACAGTTCTGGTGGAAACAGGAGAGTTGAGGTGCACATTGAATTCTGCGTGATTTGATCAGCCGTGGTTTTATGTTTTTTGGATACAATCCGGGTTATCACCCGAACATCCCTTTCAGACAGCTTCCTCTTACAGCATCCACAGTTAATCCTGTTGGATGTGGTTGGTGCTTCTTGGTGGTATGCTGACATTACCCTGGATACCGTGGCTCTTGATGCATCACAAAGACTTGCTGTCTTGGTCACAGATGCTCCGGCAAGACGTGCACCATCAATTTGTCCTCTTTTGAACTTTGGTTTGTCAACGATAATGTTGTGTGTATTGCAATATTTAGAGCAGAACTGTGCTCTTACCCTGCTAATTGAACCTTCACACTCTGCTCTTACTGGTGCAATAATGTGCAATTAATGAAGATTGAACACCAGGCTGCTCCAATTTAGCTATGAAACCTAAAATCCCACACTAAAATGACGACAGGTGTTTCATTGTCCAACCCCTGTAAGTCTTCTGAAATGTTCTCATAATGTCTAAATATGAATAATAATATGTGAGTCTTGATGCCACTGACTGAATAATGTCTTCTGCAGTTCTGGGTGGTCTTGCTGAGGTCTACGTGGAGGCCATTCGTAGGGGTGATGTTCCGTGTCTGGAGAACGCAGTGGAGACCCTGGCCCAGATTCAGAATGAGAAGGCGGTGGAACAGACCCAGGAGGTCTATATGAAGGAGGTTCTGAAGTCTATCCGGTTACCAATGGACCCGGCCGAGCTTTCCCGCATCCACAGAGAAACAGAGCAAAAGGCGGTCAAATTCTTCATCAGCATGTCCTTCAACGACACCAAGCAGGAAGCACAGCTGAAGCTCATGGTAATTTATAAATACTAGTGGTGTCAATAGATTTAAAAATATTTAATCTGATTAATCACAACAAAATTCTGTGATTAACTGCAATTAATCACATTTTTTTTTCTTTAGACATAAATTTTTAAAGAGGATATTTAAATGTAAATAAAAAAATGAATGTAAGAATTGTAAAATGCAATTATATGTATATTAGTGGTGTCAATGAAAATACTAGTATATACTTGTATGTTTGAGGGGAGATAAAATCAACGTAAGGTGCTGGAATAAAGAAGGGATGATAAATTGAATTGTAAATGTCTCTGCTCTCTCTCTCTGTCTGTTTCTCTCTCTCTCTCTCTCTCTCTCTCTCTCTCAGGGTAAAATCCAGGCTAAGTATGAGGATCTGTGTTATCAGAACCAGGTTGTGTGTTTGGAAGTGTGTCGTGAGGAGCTGAACAGGGTGTTTGCTCCTCTGGAGGAAGGTCTGAGAGATAACTCCTTCATTAAGAAAGGAGGATACAAGAAGTATCGGGACACACTCCGGCGCCTCACTGCGGAGTACAGAGAGATCACACACACACAACACACTGTACAATACACCTTCTCATTAAATGTTTTTATTTATTTTAACTTGTGGTTTCTGAGGCTGGTAACTCTGATGAACTTATCCTGTACAACAGAGGAAACTCTCGCTCTTCCTTTCCTTTCCTGGGGCGGTCCTGATGAGTGCCAGTTTCATTATCATAACGTTTTTGATGGTCTTTGCAGTGACTGCACTTGAGGATTTTTGAGAAGTTTTTGCTTCTCATAATCTGGATTAGAACATTACTCAAATATTCACTATTCACTGTATACCTGTAACTCTACCTCTTCACTACTTTACTTTAACTGATGCTCTCAAACACTTTATTAAGAGACAAGAAATTCAAGTAATTAACTCTTGATGAATTCAGCACAGCTGTTAACTGAAAGCCTGAATTCCAGGTGACTCTACCTCATAAAACTGACTGAGAAAATCCAGCAGAGATGTTCAAAACTGATCATCTAAACAAGCGGAGCTACTTAGAAGAATGTATAATGATATAAAACATATTCTGGTTAGTTTAACACTTGTTTTTTTCTTCATAGTCTGGATGAGTTTAGTATTACTCTACAATGCAGAAAATGATGGTGCCGTATATTAAAATTAATTAATGAGAAGAAGATTGACCTTTGACTTTTTATCACTGCTAAAAGACTTGGACAACTGGAACTGTGTGTGTGTTATATGTTATATTATCACAGTGTGAAGAAGTGTTGACTGAGTATCTGAAGAAAAAGGAAGAGTATGGGAATATGATTCTAGCAGCGGATCTGGGTCTCACTGAAGCAGATAGGGAGCAAGAAGGTAAATTTCCCCCCTCCTTCCCTTACTTCATTACTTTACTTAAGTAGAAATGTTGAAACATTTTTGCACAATTATCTGAACTTTCTACTCCTTAAATTAAAAAAATATACAAATATCCTCGTTACTCCTGTTTCATTTCAGCTGGTTTTCATTCCGGCTTCTCATCGTTCAATAAAACCCCTATCCAGATAAATCTCTCCATCCAGATAGAGTGAATCTGATTGTGATTGGATGTAGAGAAGTATAAACATATACCATTCTGACTCCCTATTGGTTTATACTGTGATCCATCACACCTGCGGTAGACCTGTGGGTAGTGCACTGTAGGACTCTGTGGGCGTGGCCTAAGCTACCTTTTGTTCTTAATGACTTTATTTTTTCTCCTTACATTACTTTTACTTTTATACTTTAAATGTAATTTTGAACCCAGTACTTAAAAAAAAAACACTTTTACCTAAAGAGTAAAAAGTTGGAGTTGAAGAAGTATTTTACTTTACTTTACAATTTTACTTCTGATGAATGCAAGTACTGCACTTTTCTCACCTTTGTATATGCATATGTGATTCTTTCTCTTTCAGTGATACAGCTGAAGAGAGAGGCTGGTGAACAAATGCAGAAGGTTCTAGAAGAACAGATCCGGCTGCAGGAGCAGGCGCTCAGTGACCAGGAGAGAACCTACGAGGAAAACGTGACTCGTCTGCTGGAGAGAATGGAGAGGGAGAGAGAAAGAGCACAGGAGGATAATAAACGAGTGCTAGAAGCCAAACTAAAGGTATTATTTATATAGTAAACTCCCTAAGCCCCGCCCCTTAATTAGACTTATTAAAGTTGCAGTTTCATTACTCCAGATGGTGGCGCTATAATATAATATTTTATTGATTTATTTTATTTTTTTAAGTGTCAATCTGTTTGTATGGTTCTTTAGAATTTTCTGTTTTACATATATATTTAATTTATATTAAATTCTGATTTAAAATGAGTACTTCTTTTATGTATTATTTTTTACTATTTTTATTCTTTATTATTTCAAATTTATTATTAAATGTTTTTAATCCCTTTGATGTTGTAAATGCTCTGATGTTGCAGACGTCCTCTGAGAAAATTACAGGCTGAATTATCTACTGATTTTCTCTGAACTCCGTGCTCCTCCGGTAATTGTAGTCCTGTCCGGGAGCACATCTCTGAGTTTCGTCTCCGTCTCTTCGTTTAATAAAATAGCTATTTGTCCACTGCCGCGCACCGTAATTACACTTTGGGCGTGCCACGGCCACAAACAACAACAGCGAGTGGAAATGGAGGAGCTACTGAACGCTACTGATGTCATGTGACCGAGAAAAAAAAGCCTGAAAACTCACTGGTCCTCCTGTTTTTTCAATTGCAGTTCGTATGCAGTTTGAGTTTTATCACTGAGTAGAAGTGTGTAATATTTTACACAGACGTCCCCCTGAGAAACTAATCACTATATTTCAAGTATCGCAGTATCGCAGTATCATGATATTATCGCTACAGTGGGCAACATGTTTTATGTTCAGGTAAATGTCTGGAGTATTGCTATCTTGGCATCAGAAAACACAGGTGCACCACTGACTGTCTGTGTGTTTCAGGAGCAGGAGGCTCTGATCCAGGAGGGCTTTGATGAGAAAGCTGAACAGATGAAGAAGGAGATTAAAGGTCTAAAAGAGGAGATGGAGAACAAGAGCAGGTCAAAGCAGTCTACCTTCAGTAAGGTGGTGGAAACCTTTGGCACGGCATGCCTCTTCATACCTGGAATCGCCTCTAAAGTCGTTGGTATTGGTGCCACATTACTTTCTAAATTTCTGTGAGGAACCAGCAACCTGAAGTTCTCTGCAATGATGGAGCTCCATCTGATACTTCAGGATGAGTTGGGGATGAGGGGAGGTGGTGATCTGGACAGCAGAGACAGTTATTCCAACAAAAGCGGGATCAACTTTTTAAATATTATTGATTCTATAATAATAATCTTGTTCGTATAGTGTATTTTTCTATGTTCTCTGATCTCTGAAAGAAAGCATTTTATTTGGTGATTACTCAACCATTATTTCTGCCTTTTATTTCACTTTAAAGTGTTAGAAACTGCTGAACATGGAATTTAAATAACAAAATTGAATTAAATTAAAAATTTAATGTCCAGAAGATAAGTAAATATGTAATCTGTTGTGTTTGGGCAGAGAAAATGTACTGAAAACTCACCCTTAATCAAAATATTGGAAATCTAAGCTTACTGTAAATAACTAGAAGCACTTTACTCACCCAAATCTGTGTGGATTAATATCCAGCACTTGTTTGACAAGTTGTTTTAAGAATTACAGTTTTGTTTACTTATGCGCTTCCCCCAGCTTCCCCATTAGAAGGGAAACATGGCGACACCCTTCACTTAATGTGCCTCAATATAATCCTGTGCACCTCATTTATTCATTATGAATTTTGTCCAGTTTTTCTTCCTGCTTTTTAGCTGCCTGGAACTGAAGCCATGAAAGCACAGCGGGATTGTGCCTCAATCTTGGTCAAATATAATTAAATAAAAGTTAAGTTCATTAAAGAAAGTAATATTAATAAAGGAGAGGTTGATTTTGTTGTTCTAGTTTGCTGTTTTTCATTATCACTGAAACTGCAGCTGCACTGATTCTCAGTTATAAAATAAAAAAGGATAAAGAAAGATTTAGAACATGTTCTGTTCAGTAATGGCTTTGACTGATGTTATAATGTGGAGCTTAATACACATTTTCATTGTGTTTATTTCATATTTTGCAATTTTAACAATAAATGTGAATTCTCACACCAGAAAGTCTGGACCAAAGTTCATGTGTTTGTTACACTGTCTATTCTACAGTTACTTTTTAGTATTGTAGCACTGCAGTTAAGTGATTGAGCGCATTAAAGAACTTAAGAAAAGATAAGTCACACAACAAAAAGTTTAAAGGTCACCTTCCGCGAAAATCCGATTTTTCTTGTTTTTTGTGGAATACAGTAGGTCTCTCCGAGTTGAATGTGTACACCTGCACATTAAACTGTTTTGCAGCCCCCATTGTCTGCAGGAGCTAAGCAAAGAAATCCCCCCTCCCCCCCTCCGAAAAACGGGTGAATTTTGAATTATCTTTCTGCCTACGTAGGCAGAAACTCACAGACCAGCCCACCTTGGCTCGAGAAACTCCCAGAGGCGGAGCTGAAGCGACGCAACATCACCGCTCATCAGTTAGGAGGTGGGAGGCAGTGAGCGGCAGAGCGGTGGAGGGGCGTCGCAGTGCTCCTAGCCAATCAGAGGAGAGATATTTGCATGCTGTTTGCATGGAATCCGGTCATTTTGGACACACCCCTAAAACAGTCCATTAAAAAAGAGCTATACAGAGACACCTGAGCACTTTTTTTTACAAAAACGGCTCGCATGTCATTCATTCATACTAGAGACCACAACTAGACATTTTAAAATGAAAGAAAAAACGACAGAAGGTGAGCTTTAAAGCAATATGCATGTTTATCAATAACAGAAGCTCTTTTATGTGATGTACAGTAAAGACAACCAGTAATATAGTAAAACAGTTACTTGAAGATATACTGTTAGTGTTCTTCAGCTGATTCACTGTAGAAATACTGTGAATTGTTTGGATTAATGGTTTAATTTAATCAGAAACCCAATCAGAAAATGCAAAACAGCAATATAAATATACACTTAAATACTTAAATAAAGGTGCAACGAACATAGAAGAAAATACTACACGTAGAAGGTTTGATACTCAACACCATCCTCAAACTGGGATAAAAGAATCATAAGACTTATTGGTTTATGATGATTGTTTAAGGTGATTGCAATCTTATAAACAACGTAGTGGAAATGTAGTGCAATGACAAATATTAAAGCAGCACTTCAGCCCTATCTGGACGGGATTAGTTTCTTAGGGGGACATCTGTGAAAAATATTTCACTCTTCTACTCAGTGATAAAACTCCTGCATCCGGACTGCAATTGAAAAAACAGGAGGACCAGTGAGTTTTCAGGCTTTTTTTTCTCGGTCACGTGACATCAGTAACGTTCAGTAACTCCTCCATTTTCACTCACTGTTGTGTTTTTACGTGGATCTTCATGGAAACATGTGCCCAAAGTGTAATTACGGTGTGCGGCAGTGGACAAATAGCTATTTTATTAAAGGCGAGCCTGTAATTTTCTCAGAGGACGTCTAAGAAAAACATGTACATGATTGTTCTGGACGGGAATAAAATCAGAGAGGATAAAACCCCCCCATAAAAGAGAAAATTACCCCTGAACCCCCTGAGAAACAAATCCCATCCAAATAGAGCTTATGTGAGAATTGGTATACCTTGCTCACGGCTTCCTCTACAGTTTGAAGATAATATTTGCACTTTGAGCCATTTTTAAAAAACATGATGTACACATTAATTTTGTAACATCTGATATCACTTACATATATATCACAAATACATTTACACATTTAAAGATTTATTCCATTCCAACAATGCAGCTCCACCAAGTTCCATAGTGCAGTAGCAGCATTCCAGCCTGGGGTAGGAATAATATAAATTCCATTCTCTCCTCGCGAATATGAAGCTCGCGAATATGATACTTTTATATTTTTACACAAGTTAGAATAGATCTATATTCTATAAAAAAACACGTTCATGAAGTTCTTTACAAGAAATCACTATCACATAAAGATAAAGAAATCTCACCAGCTCTATTCTTACCAATTCAGTCGCTTATCAGTTTCAGAATGAGCCATTTAAAGGCTCTGTCACTTTTACACCAATAAGCTGCTGCTGCAGACAGTAGGTACAGATCCCTCCATCAGAAGAAGTCTGTTGGCTAATCCGTGTAAGCTGTGTACCGTGTCTGTGGTTCTGAAGCAGCAGAATGAAATGGTGTTTCTCCACTGTGAGGTCAAAATCAGATGGAAGGATTTTTTTTTAGTGATTGGAGTGTTTATAGGTGCAGATGAGACCCAAGTGAAATTTAAAAAAAAAGTGATTTTTGCATAATATGTCCCCTTTAAGGCTAAAATGCTTTAAGTGCCGAGTGCATAAAAACACAAGTCAGCTTGAAGCCTCGAGTCTACTGAGGGCTCTGGTTTTGGAGCGAGTGTTCACCTCGGATGAGTACCCGGCGGAGAAAGTCGCTGTATGGGGCAGAAACGGAGGGTCTTCACCGCCATCCTCCTTCCCGCCCTCGTCCTCCTCCTCCTCTTCCTCCTCCTGCTGTTTCTGGTGTTTCTCGCAGTGCTTCTCGAAGACGGACATCTTGTCGAACATCCTGTTGCACACTCTGCAGTGGTAGATGCACTCTGCGGGGTGGAGGCGGAGCTTGAGCCGCAGGTAGGGGGAGCAGGGGAAGGTGTCCGAGCAGACGCTGCAGCAGAGCGCCTCCACGGCGCCGCCCTGGTGGCTCTTCTCGTGCTGCCGCAGCAGCGACACCGACTTAAAGCTTTCGCTGCACTGTGCACAGGTGTGTCTTCCCTCACCTGACTCCAGGGCCTGATGGGACAGCAGGTGGGCGGAGCTCCGGAAACCTTTCCCACACTTCTCACACTTGAAGGGACGCTCACCTAAGAGAGGGAGGAAGGTATGAAGATTCAGATGTTTGGTGCTCATCACTGATCATCTTTTAATGTGATTGGCTGATACAGCTTGAGGGCGGGGCTAGAATATTAATAATAGTAATAATAATAATAATAATAATAATAATAAACTTTATTTATACAGCACATTTTATTCATTAAAATGAAGCTGTACATATGGGCAGATAAACAGAACACCAGTAAAATTTGGAAAACGTATACAAGATACGTAAGTAAATAATAATGATAATAAACAACATAAAATATTATAAATAAAAAGCAAATATGCAAATAAATAAAGGGCAAATAAAATAAAATAAAGTAAGATTACAAAAGGTTGTATATATTGCATATATTTAATGTACAAATATAAACTGCAATTACAAAACTGATCTGTTTTTGACAATATTGCTCTTATTACAATATATTTGTTAATATATCAAATATTATTGCATACGAAACAATACGGCACACCACGCTGGATGTTATACTGTGCAGTATTTCACCTATTTTTAAATTATTTTTAAGTATTAAGTATATAAATTATTATTATTATAATTATAAACTATTATTATGGCATTTCTCCCACATCGCTCCCCCCGAGCTCACCTGTGTGTTGGCGCAGGTGCATGATGAGCCCGGCCTTCTGGGTAAACGCTCGTTCACACAGTGTGCATTTGAAGGGCTTCTCTCCGGTGTGGAGCCGCTGGTGGGTCTTCAGGTGAGAGGCGCGGCCGAAGCTCTTCCCACAGTCCGGACATCTGAACGGTTTCTCACCTGTGTGGATGGCCTGGAGGTACAGGTGAGCAAATACGTTTCAGATTATTTAAAGAAGCACTAAAACCTTAAACCGTATTTTTACATTAATAGCTAAAAAATATGTTTCTCTAAAGTTGTAAAGACACTTTAATTGTGTTAATTTCCCTGGTAATTTACTGCCTCCCTGCTGACGTCCAATCATCTGCGTCTCACAGCTATCAGAGGCACACTGCTTCAGCTCAGCCAATCAGCTCTTCCTCCTGCCTCGCTTCTAAACCCATACATCACCCAGTACCCCTCTCAAACTACCCCTCCCACTTTTTAGATTTTTTTACAGCTAAAATTAGGAGGTTTAGTTACACTTTAAAGAGACACTAAACCATAAATAACCCTAAACCATATTTTTTCCATTAATAGCAGAAATGTGTTCCTTTAAAGTAATGAAACATACCAGTCCAGGTTCAACTGTGCTATATGTGAGAAAAATATGTGTGTAAGCTAGCTAACTAGCTTAGCTAAAGTTGGTCAGTTGGCTAATGAGACAGAGAGGTAGATTTACTGTTTACTCTTTCAGTTTTATTTTTTTTGATGAACTAGCTCCCTCCCTGCCCCACCCCTAAACCCATACATCACTGCATTTCCCTTCCAAACTGCCCCTCCCATTTTATTTAGCAATTTACAAATTTGAGCTGAGGGAGGAGTCAGCTAAAAATCCCTTTTTTTTTACTTTAAAAACTGATTTTTTTCTTATTTAATCAGGTTGTCTTTGTCTGATATTAGTTTATTATATAAGCACTATTATGGTTTATGGTATTAGATAATCTAAAAAAAAATTAAGTATGATTAAAAAAAAAACAAAAACAAAATGAAATATGTAACGGGGCAAATAATTTTTATTGAAACATATTTTCTACCAACATTTAGTCTTTCTCTTCTTTTTTATCCTTAGATATGTTCATTTGCTTTTATTGTTTTTTTGCCTTTGTTTTCTCTTCTTTTTTGTTTGCTTATGTTTCTGTCCTTTCTCAATGAATAACTAGTACAAATTAAAAGTCCTCTGAAGAGGGGATACATTTTTATATTTTTTTATATTTTATTTTTTTATTACTGTATGTGGACTGTCCACATGCAGGTGTTAATATTAATATGTATAATATTAATTCGTCTCCCACCCTCACCTTACCTTGTGGCGCATCAGGTGTGCGGGCTGAGTGAACACCTTGTTGCAGACGCTGCATTTGTACCTCCTCTCGCCGGCGTGTGTGCGCAGGTGCAGGGACAGGTGTGTGGAGGAGATGAAGGTCTTGTTGCAGGTCACGCAGGTGTGCGGTTTCTCTCCTGCGTGCGGGCGCTTGGGCGTCGCCAGGTTGGATGAGGTGGAGACACACCTGTCGCAGGTGAGACACCTGTGCGGCTTGTCTCCGGCGTTTGCGCGCCGCTGTTTACTGAGGGAGGAGAGCTTACTGCAGTCTCCACAAGCGGGCGCTGCGGACTCAGACGCCTGGGACGTCTCACCTGGATCCTCTTCAGTGGCGGTTCCGCAGGATGTGTCGGTGATGTCCGATTTTCCGCTCGTCATTTTCCCGATTATCCACAACCAGCATCAGAAACTCTGAGGCGGATTAATAAGGTGTGATTAAACATGAAAAACACAGATTTATAGCTTTTAACACAATCATGTAGGTAGGTATGATATTATTTGCTTTAATTCTCATAGATTTTTGCTATTATGTTAAATTAAACATTTTAAATGTTTACTTGATTATATTCAGATTTTTTATTTTGATTTCACATCCATGTTGTTTTTTTTTTGTCTTCACATTTTATAATTTGCTAATTAAACCCTCTAGAACAGATTAAAAAAAAAAACATGAACCTATAAAGTACTATCTTATTTGGCATATATGAAAGTGGGATATTTTAAAATACATTTATTTTAATTACCGGTTTTAAAATGCTACAGTATACACAGTACTGTGCAGAGGTTTTACGCAGCCCAATCAGCTCTCCCTCTTGCCCCGCCCCTAAACCCATACATCACAGAGTGCTATAGTTTAGTTTTATAGTTTTATATTTCGATAGAACACAATGAAGTCGCAATTAGTAAGCATTTTTTTCCTGATTGCAAAACAAAAGTAGAAACAACAATTGTGCCCCTTTGAGTGAAATGGCTCTTCTGCCTCCACTAGGTGGCAGTATAAAGGCCTCATAAGAGGACACTAGGCCTTTGTAAAGCAAAATTTAGTGTTGTGGTCTAGACAACACGCCAGGTCCTAAGAGGTTAATGCCTCTTTAACACTGAAGCAGCAGCTGGTTCTGATCTGTTTATTTATTTATATATTTTAACAGGATTATAATAATAAAACACTGCATTAATCTAAACTCACCTGCAGGATCTTCCAGGATCTTCTATTTTCCAGGTGAATCCTGGTCTGGAGGAGCTGCTGGAGAACAGAGATGCTGGATGATGATGATGATGTTGCTCCTCCAGCTGCTGCAGGCCTGGACATCACCCCAGCAGATCCAGCGCCCCCCAGCACCACCGACATCCAGCCTCGCCTAATCGATTCATCGGTTCATCGATTCATCTGCGCGTTTCTCCTGCTGCAGAGAAAGCCCTGCAGAAATGTGAGTGTTATTTTATGATATCAGACCGTTCAGCTCCTCTCTCCTCTCTGTATCAACAAGGAAGCTGAAATAGCCACGCCCACCCAGTACACGTCAACGAGTCACCAAGGAGTCGGTTCATTTCACCAGCGGAATCGATTCTCCAGTGCCAGCTGATTCGAGTTTCTACATAGACGCAGTATATGGGCAAACCACGCCCCCTTCTGGTGTCCACTGAAAACAACACTACTTCATTTCAGCTTGGTAGAGTTTATGAGGATTTAATAATAATAATTTGACACTTTTTAGATTTAATTAAACTGGTTTAGATTATTGTTAGATTATTTTTACGTTTTACGGTGTGGTAAGTATATATATATTTGACTATATATTATTATTATTTATATGTTATGTTTTAAAAGACCCATATGGAAAATAAAATATATAAAAAAAATATTTGTCAAGTATAAGTTTATTATAATATATATTTATTAAATGTTTTTGTATATATTATTCAAATATTTTAACAGCTGAAAGCAAAAAGCTGTGATTGGCTCAGTTCATTAGTAGGCAACAGTAGGATCAGCTGTCCCTGGAGGAGGAAGAGTAGGAAAGGAGGAGAAGAAGAGTAGGAAAGGAGGAGAGGAAGAGCAGGAAAGGAGGTGGAGATGAAGAGTATGAAAAGAGGAGGAGAGGAAAATAATAGGAAAAGAGGAGGAGGAGAGGAAGAATAGGAAAGGAGGAGAAGAGGAAGAGTAGAAAAGGAGAAGGAAAAGAAGAGTAGAATAGGAGGAGTAGAAGAGGATGAGTAGGAAAAGATGAGGACAGGGAGAGTAGGAAAGGAAGACGAAGAGTAGGAACGAAGGATGAGAGGAAGAGTATAAATACAGGAGACGGGGGAAGATTAGGAAAGGAGGAGGGAAGGAAGAGTAAGAAAAGAGGATGAGGAGGAAGAGGAGGAAAATAGGAGAAGGACAAGAATAGGAACAGTAAGAAATGAGGAGTAGACGAGTAAGAAGATTAGGAAATGAGAAGGAGGAAGAGTAGAAAAATAGGATGAGGACAAGGAGAGGAAGAGTATGAATGGAGGAGTAGAGGAAGTATAGGAAAGTGGAAAAGGAGGAGATGAAGAGTAGGAGGAGAAGGAGAGGAAGAGTAAGAAAGAAGGAGGAGGAGAGGAAGAGTAGGAAAGTAGGCAGAGGAAAGTAAGAAAAAAAGAGGAGGAGAGGAGGAGGAAGAGTACAAACGAAAAAGTTGTAAAGGAGGAGTAACAAAGGAAGAAGAGTAAGAAATTAGGAGGAGGAAGAGTAGGAAAGTAGGAGGAGGACAAGAAGAGGAAGAGTTAGAAAGGAGGCGTAGAAGAGGAAGAAGATTAGGAAATGAGAAGAAGGAAGAGTAGGAAAATAGGTGGAGAAGGAGAGTAGGAGTAGAAGGAGAGGAAGAGTAGTAAAGGAGGAGAGGAAGAGTATAAATGAGAGGAAGAGTAGGAAAAGAGAGGGAGGAGGAGAGGAAGAGAAGCAGAAATTTCCGGACGCAGCCCCGGTGTGTTTTGGGCGGCTGCCTGAAGCCCTTAAACCTCAGTGTATTATAATCTTAATATACCGTATATACGCGCACCTAAAAATGATTACCGATCAACTGTAGTAACGGAAAACTGATGATTACAGATGAGTTGAGGTAATTGATTATAGCTAATTAAGAACAGCGGGCGCGCGTGCTGAGTCAGAACTGCATCATCATCATAATCTGCTTCCTGAAGTCCAGAAGCCCTGGAGGGAGGAGGGGGTTTAGCAGGAAAGGAAACTGAACCACATCAGTTTAGTTTCGTTTATCAGAGCGGAGGAGATCAGATCAGATTCTCAGTAAACCGAAACTCTCTGCTCCTTTATCTGCCTCTCCTCCAGTTCTCCTCCTCCACTGCTTCTTCTCCTCCTCCAGCCTGAGAGAGAGGAGAGCTGCTCTCAGCATCTGCAGATCATGAGAACCATCTTTACCATTCCACCTCCACTCTAAACTACTATACATCTATAAAAAGGTAAGATTGTGTTTTTAAGATGGATTTGAATCCGAATTTGACCGGGTTCTGGCTGATTTCCTTAATTAAACACAGTTTTTACGATTAAATCAGCTATGTTTTGTTTGTGTTACATACAATATGGAGGAAAAGGGAAGTCTGTATTTTTTTGAATTTATGAAATGGCATTATGTTTGAAAACGTACTTCCCTAAACCCATGAGAGCTCAGTTTAAAAAATCAATTCAGCAACTCATTCATGTTTTTATTCTCGTCTGATTGTGTGGAAAAGCACATGGTTGTAAATATGTTTAGGTTAAAATTATGATGTAACATAAATAACAGCAATTTTATAACTATAACTATAAGAACATTTATTAGAACTAGTTACATGAAACCTAAAACATTCCGTTAAAACGTTTAAAATTTTTTTGTTTTTTGCAAAAATGCAAAATGGAACAGGGCTGATTTTTAGATCGTCTTTAAGATATTCGTAATGTGCTAAGATGCTTTTTAGTAAACTGTAACCAGAGCTGTAGAAGCTAAAAATCCACTTTTTCCCATTTTGCCTTTACTTATTCGAGTAGTTCTTAATCCATAATATGGATTAGAACGTTACTCAAATAGGAATATTCACTGTATACCAACTTTATATAACTTATAGTTATTACCCTATAAACAGCCCAGTTTACCAGGTCTACTTAGCTCTTATCCAGCATATGAAGTTTGGGGTTTTCCCCCCACTTAAAGGGTAAGTTTTAGTTGGAATATAATGGTTTAGTTGGTCTACCAACTTGACCAAACTAGTCCACTACTATGACCAGATTTGTTAAGGAAATACATTTGTCCTACTAGTTCCTCTTTTACTCTAAATTTAAACTTGTTCCAATTACAAAGGCATTAATATAAAGTTAAATGATCTGAAAAAAGCAAAAAAAAAAAAAAAAATTAGTGTCACGATTTTAATATTGGATATTTAAATGTATATACAAGAATCAGTGTTACATTGGCAAAATGAAATTATATTTATATTAGTCTGGTCAATCTTAAAAAACAACAACAATGTATTAAACACCGCTATATACAGTGATTAATCATGATTAACAAAAGAAATGCTGTTATTCTCAAAGGGATAATAATTTAAAAATATAATGATGAAAAAAATATACTAGCTCCATATTCCACATATATTCTGTGTATAATAATCTGCGTTCAAAGTATTAGCTCAGATTTACTGTACATGTATAGCATGGAAATGTATAGCACTGATTGGATCTCTGGAACTTTCTAAAATAATTGATATCCTGCATTATATTATACTATAATACGCTTTTAACAAAATTAATTTTTTGCCAAAGATTAAACTTGCATTGTTAAATTGCTGTCTTGTCTCCCTCAGAAACTGTATTTATTAATATTTTAAATCAAGACTAGTTTTTGCTGGTTATTGGTTTCAGATGTCTAAATCAGCTGGTCATCCAAAAAAAACATACTCTGTGCTCTAAAGGTGGGAATCACAGGGCATGATCTCCTGATATCGGTATTATCACGAAACGTTCCCCCTATAGTGAAAATATCATGTAAATCACTGTAATTCTGTGATACTCTATATATATCAAAACAATTCTCTCTGATACTTCACAGCCTCTGTGTTACTAAAGACGATAAAATACTTCTTAAAGCTCACCTTCTAGTTGTGGTCTCTAGTATGAATGAATGACATGTGAGCCGTTTTTGTAAAAAAAAAGTGCTCAGGTGTCTCTGTATAGCTCTTTTTTAATGGACTGTTTTAGGGGTGTGTCCAAAATGACCGGATTCCAGCTTTGCTCATGAATATTCATACATGCAAACAGCATGCAAATATCTCTCCTCTGATTGGCTAGGAGCACTGCGACGCCCCTCCACCGCTCTGCCGCTCACTGCCTCCCACCTCCTAACTGATGAGCGGTGATGTTGCGTCGCTTCAGCTCCGCCTCTGGGAGTTTCTCGAGCCAAGGTGGGCTGGTCTGTGAGTTTCTGCCTACGTAGGCAGAAAGATAATTCAAAATTCACCCGTTTTTCGGAGGGGGGGAGGGGGGATTTCTTTGCTTAGCTCCTGCAGACAATGGGGGCTGCAAAACAGTTTAATGTGCAGGTGTACACATTCAACTCGGAGAGACCTACTGTATTCCACAAAAAACAAGAAAAATCGGATTTTCGCGGAAGGTGAGCTTTAACAATTTATAGTCTTCACTACAGATTTATTAACCCTATTCATTTGATTATTTGAATATTTTGTCCAAAACCTTGGATTTGATTTGTATCACACTGGTCATGTTGGTCAACCAGCTTGGTTTTGCAGGTCATGCTGGTTGAAGAGTCTGGTAATGTAGCTTATTCAGACATACTGGTTGTTTAGCTTGGACAGCTTGGATAATGCATTTTTTAATAACTTGTTTTACTTGTAAAAACTGTAATTATTTGAAATAAATATTTTAAATCAGAGCATAGTGTACTGATTGATTGAAACTGATTGTACAGTAGTATTATATTATCTAGAGCAGTTTGGTACCGTGACATTTCTGTGGTTACAGGAGAACATACAAGTGGAACAATGAGTCTTCCGGCAAGAAAAAGGAAGAAAAAGTGAGTAGTCTGTTTGTTTTATGTAGGTTAATCAGGCTTTATACACATTTCTATACGTTTAACTTACTTTTTATGTGGTCATTAAATGTTAATGTGTTGTTCCTGCCAAGAAATGCATTTGGAGCAACATCGCCACCTTTTATCGACTACCTGAAGGAGATTTTGAGAAGGTACCCTGATGGAGGATTGGTTATTTAAATGCACGTTTATCTATAACCTAATGTGATCATGTTATGACAATGATTGTTATGGCGGTGGTGTATGGTGCTGCTGCATAACATGATCCACCACCCAAATAATAATAGCTGCTCTGTGGTGTTTTTTTATCCTGTGGGGTTCGGAGAATTGTAGATCATGGTAAAAGGAGGATAATAATAAAATGTGCAAAGAAACAGACAACCAATATGAAAAATAGATCATTGGGTTAATTGGGGCTTTATTTACTTCCTCATTCTCTGATTGGGTGTTGACTGTCAGATTGATGCCTTGTGTTTCTGATTAAAATGTGCTTTGTGTTCTACCGCAGGAGTTGATACAGAACGCTGATGATGCCAAAGCTTCAGAGATCGTGTTCATCTATGATGAGAGAAGATACGGCACAGGCAGCGTGTGGAGGGAAGCTCTTGGGAAGTATCAAGGTAGAGATGTAAACTATCAGAAGCAGCACATATAAAGTTTTTCTTGTGTTATAAGAAGTCTAAAAGCAGCACGAACACTGCAATCATTTGAGATCATTTTCTGATTGGGGCTTGGCAAGAATGCAGTCCAGCTAGTTTTTCAACATATGAGGTTTACCGCAAACAGAACTTCCTGGTGAAGGTGTGCCAGTAAACAATGCCCATAGCTTTGCATGCAGCTGGCATATATGGGAGTGTAAACATATTGACAAAAAAACTTGCAAAGCAGGCAAATACATAAATTAACACAGGCGTGGTCTGTTTAGACACTGGGTCTTGCCCCAAAAGGGCAAAAAAAAGTTCTTCCCCCATTTCTCTTAAAAAGGCTCTCATAGTGTTCTTCATAGAAGAAATTGCTTACTGCTGAATAGGCCTTTACGACGCGCTTCAAGACATTTTGCCCAGTTGACAGACTTCAAGAGGGGTCCGTGCTTTGCACTAAGAGAAGCAAAGCAAAATGGTTGTTTCGATGAATTGCCCACCATCTAGGCCACCTCGCAGTAAGAATTCTGGACTGCTATGGACTGGAAACGAATCCAAGGTATCTGAAGACCATCCGTTTTAAGTGTGAAGGCTTTGAACGACACAATATCCATATGGGTTTGAAAGGTGGTGACCCCTTGTAGTAATACAAGGGACACTAAGAGCCCATTTGTATTTCTGCTTTAAACCTACACTGTAGCCTAAACATACCCTATACTTAGCAGAGTACACCAAACCCTACACCATAGCCTAATGTGCACCTCCCCAGAAGAGCAATAGAGAGACGTAGACATGCAAACGCAGAAGTATAAACATGTGCAGCTGCGTAGGGCTCCCGCACAGGCTATGCTGTAGACAGGCTCTTTGACTTAAAGCAGAGTTATGAATTTGCTTCAACAGCTGTCCAGGACATCCTGCAACCACATGTTAGGGTTACCAACTGGTATTTTTCAGCAGGGTAATGCTCGCTCACAAACAACAAGAGTTTCCCAGCAATGTCTCTGACAGATTTCAACACTTCTTTTGTCTGCCCGTTCGCCAGATTTCTTGCCAATCGAGCATTTATGGGTTCAGCTGGGATGCCAGCTTCAGCAACCTATTAATGTGTAGGATCTGCAGACCCAGCTGCAACATCTGTGGGCAAATATGCCTCCATTCTCAAATATATATTACCTTGTATGTAGGCGAGAGGGGCCGAACATATGTAATTATTAAATTTACACATATTCCAGCAAATAACTCTTGGTGTCTTTTTTAGGTCAAAGTGTGTAGGCAGTAAACATATAGGCATATGGATGCTGCCTGTTCTATTGGCACAAGTTAACATCTGTTAATATATTCGTATAAATTATGTTTTATGAGTCTCTTCATGGTGTTCATATCTCTTCACTGTTCTGGCAGGACCTGCTCTCTACGCTTTCAATAATGCAGCCTTCACTGACGAGGACTGGGAGGGAATCCAGCGAGCTGGAAGAAGCATCAAACAGGACGACCCAACCAAAGTGGGGAGATTTGGGATCGGCTTCAACTCTATTTACCATGTTACAGGTGAAGAGTTAATATGTTATTGGCTAGTAGATTAGGATGTAGAAAGTATTCAGATGTTTGTGTTTTATTGGCTGTTTAGCTGAATGCTAACAATCTACACACACTGAAGCTCAGCTTGGCAGCACATTGATTATGAAAAGATAACTGCCTATATTATAGTGAACTGTTAAGGCCAATAGGTATCTGCTGATTTTTTTTTACCTCAAATATATTGGCAAGTATTTCTCTACCTTGGTCAATCCTGAGAGCTGATCATATCATGATCATAGATCATATCCAAAACTGAAAAATAACATCAGCTCTCCGTAAGGTTCCTCAGGCTACTGTATAAAAATACAGCATATAATCGAAATACTTACTTTATATTTTTTGTATTTTTAGACTTGCCATGTGTCTTCAGTTCTAAACACCTGGCTGTTTTCGACCCACAAATGAAGATGTTCGATGATGAAGAGGAGGGCTTTCGATGGTCACTGGATGATGAAGAGGACAGAAGGCACCTTTTGGAATTCACAGATCAGTTCAAGCCTTTTCAGGATATAGTTCATCTAGTCAGCCGCTGTTCTTGGAAGAAAATCATAGATGAGCAGAACTTCAGTGGAACACTTTTCCGCTTTCCTCTGCGCAGTGAAGCCTCTGAGATCTCTGATAATTTATACAACTCCAGCAAGATAACACAGCTCTTCAACAGCTTCATAGCAGATGCAGAGATCAGTCTTCTCTTTCTGAGAAACGTTTCATCCATTACTTTGATGCATGTCGACACAAACGGCACCGCCAATGTTAGGATGAAAGTTTCTGTGGCATCTCCTGAAATTCCTCTTTATCAAGAATGTTTCCGAAGAGAGTTGGTAGAAGGTAAAACCAGCTTTAGAACAGTGTCCTGCTTTTCTTCATCTGGGACTGAGACAAAGACCAAGTGGCTTGTGACGACCAGTCGACTAACAAAAGGGAACATACCTGAGATCGACACCCTTGCTGAGAAGCTCAGTTTCCTTCCTCAGGTTGATGTAGCATTTCAGTGTGATGAAGTCAAAACATGTGACTCTGGAAGACTGAGCTGCTTTCTGCCCCTTCCGAACAATGAGACCAATAACACGGGCCTCCCGGTTCACGTTAACGCATGCTTCGGCCTCACAGACAACCGGAGGTACATCAAGTGGCAGGAGGAGGACCAGAAGAACGACGATTCGGCGATGTGGAACGAGCTGCTAAAGAAAGAGGTTCTTCCCCACGTGTATCTCAAGATGATTCGAGATGCTGTTCAACTATCCACAAAGTCGCTGCTGCCGGCCAGAGCTGTGTACAGTCTTTGGCCTGACCTGAGTAAGACGGAACACAATGACCGATGGCATGAAGTTGCCCTGGACGTGTTTAAAAGGTTATTCCAGAGTAAAGGAATCTTCTCTCTTGCTCAAAATGAGAAAAACTGGGTGGCTGCTTTAGAGGCTGTTTTCCCATCCAACAGTACAGATACTGGTGTGATGTCAGCAGTGTCCCGGTTATTGATAAAAGAGGGAGAAAACCTCGTCACTGTTCCTGAACATGTGCTGAAAGCTATTAGAACAGTTTTCCCAGAACCTGCATCTCTGAAATGGGTGACCCCGTGCCTGGTTAGAAATGTGCTCCGCAAAACAGAGATTGGAAATGTGTGTAAAGATGATAAACTGTCGCTCCTGGAGTACATCCTCAGTGATGGCAAGTACAAAGAACTGCATGGTCTACAGCTTCTGCCTCTCAGTGATGGGAGTTTCAAATCATTCACCAATAAGGAAGAAGATACAGTTTTGATTGACAATGAAGAGTTTTCACGGTGAGTCTTAGAGATAACCTAGAGATACCTTACTTGACAGTTGATTGATTTTGGTCATAATTCTTTTTTAGCAATTTGTCATAGTTTGCATTAATTTATGTCTAAATATTTTTGTGTGTCATGCTCTGGTATGTCTCTTTTCTAGAGTGCTGTTGCCTTTTTGCAAAGAAAAGTTTCTGCACAGTGACGTGAACGGCAACACAATTCCTCACCTCAAACAAATGGTTTTGACAAGTATGTATTTTATTCGGTATATATAACTTATGTTTAAGATGCCTCCAGTAAGCTTTCAAGGTTTCCAATCCATATAGTAATGGGGACAGGATACATTAACTGTCTTGTACATCAGCACCTTTCTTTTATTTATTAGGTCTTTGATTTGAAATAACCATCTTACAAGTTGTCGTAAAATCGATAAAGTCCATGTAGAGTGGCCTGTGCTGCAGTTTTCAGGATGGTCCTGTTCTGGGACTGGCTTCAGCCTCTTGTTTTGTATACTGTAAGACTTTGTTCGTTGTTGAATTATAAATCCCGCAACAAAAACTGACTTATAGACTTTAAGCTACTATAAAAGAGTTTATAGCTGTGATACTTGCGGACTTTTCCATTTTTGTTGTGTTAAAATTGTACAATAAGCTTAAACTTGGTGCCTTGAAAGAAACAGTAAATCCTTAATCATTTAGCCATTTACAGTGACAGTAACATGATAAATTTCAATTCAGCCGTGCAATTACTTATATTTACATATATATGTTATATATCACAACGACAGCAGATGACGTCATATTGTCAACCTTTGCAGTTGCTTTTCTAACGACTGTCTCTATATCTGTTCAATTTCAGATGCAAACCTGTACAAAATAATCATTTTGGATGCAAAGAACGTTGCAGCTTTTGCCAGGAAACACTTACCCAGAGACTGGATAGAGACCCAAGGTCAGGTGAAATGGAATCCCTCTAAAGATGGTCACCCACCAAAGTCATGGCTAACAGAATTCTGGAAGTTTCTGAATACTCACTGGGTGGAGCTGAAGGATTTCGTTGGCATGCCTTTAATACCTCTGGAACCTCTTCAAAAAACAGGCAGTTCTACAAGTTTAGCAAGACTAGAGAAGAATTCCACATTGATCTTTCAGAAAAGCAGAGAGTCCAGCTTGCCAGATCAAGTTCAGAAAGTGGTAAAGATGGTGGGAGGAACAGTCGTTAGGAAGGATGAATGTCTCAAACATCATGACATCGAAAGTTATGTCCTGACAACATCACCAAGGAATGTTCTGCAAGTCCTTCTGAACTCTGCCAGGGACAAGGTCATGAGAGGCATTACCAGTGCTTCACTCCATGAAAAAGAAGAGTTTAAGATGTATCTCTCTTCATTGGATTCTGTCTCTGATGCTGAGAAACGTTTACTTTCAGCTCTTCCTCTCTTCAGACTGATGTCTGGAAATTTTGTAGCTGCTGAGTCAAAACAGGCAGTTATTCTGAAGTCCAACCCAGCCATTCCAGCAGATTTGCCTGTTCCTGAGACTATTGTACAGTGTGCTAATGAAGCAGATCGTAGGCTTTTGACTCTTCTCAAGGTTGATCTTCTAGATGCAGCTCAGTTGGCCATCAACTTGGTAGACTGCATTGAAAGAAATGCCTTTAACAAAGAGAATGAAGAGAAAATAATGACTTGGATATTGAATCATGGGAATGTCCTGCTCCCACAAAGTGATGAATTGCTTAGAAAAAGCAATAATCTACCTTTCATTCAAACCGAAAAGGGGGAGCGCAAGAAACCCTCAAGTGTGTTTGACCCCACAAACAAGATTTTTCAAGATCTTTTCGACGACGATTTCTTTCCACCACCAGTCTACAGAACCCCGGTGATTCTCCAAACCTTGAAACAACTTGGTTTACGGACAAAAGAAGACGAAATATCCTCCTCAAATGTGCTTCATGTTGCATCCCAAATTCAAAAGCTCCACATCCACTCTCGAAATAAGGCATTTAAAAAGGCAGAAGCTCTTGTGAGAGTATTAAATAGAACAAATTTGCTCTCAAAATGTTCTGTGGGGGAGAAAGAACAGCTTCGTCAAATGCAGTGGGTGCCCTGTGAAAATGCAAGTTCAGTAAACAGTAAGAGTAAGCAGAGTCAGAAGAAGGGTCTCTACAAACCAGCTGAAATCAGAGCATCAAAATTCTCAGCAATTGTGGGCCATGTTATGCCACTTAATTCAGAGCTAAGTGAGGATGTGTGCCAAAAACTGAGTCTTTTTAGCCCTCCTCCAGCTGAGAAGGTCTTGGAGAACCTTTGTGTTTTGCAGTCGATGGTTCCAGACAATCCAAATTCTGATTTTGAGTTCAAAAACAAATTGCACAACACCTACAAATTCATGCAGGAAAACATCGAATATTTCAGAGAAGAGATGAACAAGAAATGCATCACTTGGCTCTGGTGCCAGAATGAGTTTGTCTCACCTCGGGATGTTGTGCTGTACTATCCACAGGAGTTAGATCTCAGCCTTCACATAAAGAAGGTACCAGATGAGTTTCTGCCATATGATAATATGCTAAAAGAGTTTGGTGTAAAGGAAACACTCTCTGATGAGGAGATTGAAGACATATTCCATGACTTAAAGCACAGCATCGATGACAGAGATCCACCTTATGGGGATCCCTCTGAACTCAAGGTGTCAATAGCCATTCTTGACTGGATGCGAAAGAATGAAAAACCTTTGAAGGACAGTACCCCAGTGCCTGTCAGGGCGGAAAATGGAAAATTCACCCTACAGCCTTTAAGAAATACAGTTTACTGTGACATCAGTGATGAAGGACTAGATGACCTGAGACACGACCAGGAGGAGTTTCACGTCATTCATGAAGAGGTACTTGCTGTCACTGCAAAATGGCTAAAAACTCCTATGCTAAGTACACGTATTTTGAAGCCACAATTCATAAAAGCAGAGGAAGTGTTTCCAGGAATTGAACAGTGTGGTCAGACCGAACCAATTACTCAAAGAATCAAAAACATACTCAAAGAATATGATGAGGAAAGTGACATTTTTAAAGAACTAATCCAGAATGCAGAAGATGCAGGAGCAAGTACCTGTGATTTCCTTCTTGACTTCAGAACACACCCTGAGGATGGTCTCATTGATGAAGGAATGGCCCTCTGCAATGGACCGTGTCTTTGGACTTTCAACAATGAACGCTTCTCAGAAGAAGATTGGAAAAACATTGTCAGAGTTGGAGCTGCCTCAAAAGAAAACAAAATAGAGAAAATAGGGAACTTTGGGCTTGGGTTCAATGCTGTTTATCACTTGACAGATATCCCATCTATTTTGAGCGGGAAAAGTCTTCTCATTCTTGATCCAAATGTCACTCACTTGGAAAAGCACATACACAGTAAAACAAATCCTGGAATTAAACTTGATTTGTTCCAAGAAAGACTGTTCAGGAGATTTCATGGACAGTTCCGATCTTATGAAGGAATTTTTGATTGTGACCTGACCAAGAGCAGCCAGAACTACTACAATGGTACCCTGATTAAATTACCATTCCGAACTCCAGAAGAAGCCTGCAAGTCAGAAATTAGCTGCAAGGTGTATGACAAAGAATGCATAAGTGCTTTACAGGAACACTTCACTGATGGATTTCAAAGTCCCCTGCTATTCCTTAAGAACATAAACTCTGTGTCTCTTCAATCAATTTCTGAAGGTGCTTCCACGCCTCCACTACCGAAACAAACTCGGAAACTCCTCAAAATCTCCAGGAAGGTTGTTTGTTCAATTGATATTTCAAATGCTGAACATCTTCAAGACATCAGGGACACTTTGGAAAACCTTGACAAAAATTGCCACAAGGTTGTTGATTGCTTTGAAGCACACATTACTGAAATAGAAAACAAACAGCTTGAGAGAACTAACACCCAGTCCTGGTTTCTCTACTCAAGTTTTGGGACAAAGGATTCTCTGCGAATGTTCCAGAGAGAACAACAGGGGAGCAAGTTTTCCCTGCCAATTGGAGGAGTTGCTGTACCTTTACAACAAGAAGCACAAAATGTTTGGTCCCCTGATGAAAGTTGTACAGTCGGCCAGGCCTACTGCTTCCTTCCTCTTCCAATTGAGACAGGCCTCCCAGTTAATATCAATGGGTCTTTTGCAGTCTCGTCAAATAGGAAGGCTCTCTGGCAAAGTGGAATAAAGGGGGAATGGAACAAAGCATTACTCCAAGATGCCACTGCTTCTGCCTATATCACCACACTACTTGAGCTAAAGAAGATGTCCCAAAACGGGAAACTTCAAAACTATGACTACTACACATTTTGGCCTAATGCTGAAAAAGTACGCAAAGCATTTCAACCTTTGGTTGCTGCTTTCTACTCAGCCATTACACAGATCAACATGACTGAACAATCTCTAGAGCTTTTCAGTAATGGCAAAACTTGGTGCTCAATGGACAAGGTGAGATTTCTGGCTGCAAACATTGAAAACAACAAAGCCGTGGGAGAGCTTGCCATGAAAGTTTTCCTGAATGATGCAGACTCAAGCTACTGTGCCATTCCTTTGCCATCATGGGTGAGAAAAAGCTTCACTGCCTGTGGTTTTGATGAGATGGTAAAAGAAAGGACTTTTTACTGGGTCGAGTTCTATCAAATAGTTTTCAAGAATTTAGGCAACATGGATCCACCCTGTAGGAATGCTCTTATACTGCATGCTCTCGACTTGAATGACCCTGCGATTGATGAATTACTGAAAAGTAATCCATGCATTCCAACACAGAAAAGTGACAAACTTCAGTTTATCAACAAACTTGTGTATCCCCATGGGAAAGTAGCCTGTCTGTATGAGCCAAAGGAAGGACGCTTTCTTGATGGAACCAAAAATGACTACTTCACTCCCAAAAGGGTTCAGCGACTGTCAGGCTTGGGAATGCAAAGCGATACTCTACCACTGGAGGAAGTTGTAGACAGAGCAAAGACAATTTCAAGAGTTTGGAAAGAGGACAAAAAGAAAGCACAAAAATGTCTCAAGTGTCTGTTTGACTGTATGAAAGAATGTTCTCGTGATGTCAGTTCTCCACACTGGGAAACACTGAAATACACCCCGTTCCTGCCTGCTGTGATTACCGATCTGGGTAATAAAGAGATGACCAGACTAAAAGAACCATCTGAAGTCTACAGTCAAAAGCACAACTATCTGGTGAACATGACAGAATTCAGTGTTGATCACACAAACCTGCTTATACGGCAAGATCACCCAGTCCTAACAACACTGGGAGTAAACAGGAACCCACCAGTTGAGACAGTGCTTAAACAACTGAAAGAGGCACATGATCGTTCAGATGCATTTGAGAAATCTGTTCTCCTTAATGTGGCCAAAAGCTGTTACGACTATCTCAACAAATACTTGATTGATGGTGGAGATTCTACTGCTATTATTGCCCATGCAAATTCAAGACCGTTCATTTATATCGAAGACCGCTTTGTAAGTGTGCAATCAGTGGCCAAGAGCGGGAAATTTGAAGAGAAACCTTACCTCCATTTCCTTCCAGCCATCTTCTCCAAATTTGAGAATCTTTGGAACTGTGTTGGCATCCAAAGTACATTTACCACAGACCAGTTTGTGGCTGTACTAGAAGAAATGAGTACGTCTCCTGGACCTCTTTCTGAATCAACTCTTCATACTTGTCTTTCCATTGTTACAAAAGGACTGTATGGGGCCAGAGATGGAAAGGTTGAAGACTGTCTTCTACCTGATGAAGAAGGTGTCCTCACAAGTTCAAGTAAGCTTAAGTATAATGACAGCCCTTGGATGCCAGTCCAAGCTGGGGTAAAACTTTGTCACAAACTGATACCTCGATCTGTTGCTTGTTATTTCGGTGTGGAAACAACACGACACCATACACTGAACAGTTATGAAGATGAAGAGTTTTCTCCGTTTGCTGAAGAGTTTGGACAACATGAGAAACTAACCGTCAGAATAAAAAACATTATTGAAGCATATCCATCCAAGAAAGACATCCTGAAGGAACTCATACAGAATGCTGATGATGCAGAAGCAACGGAAATCCACTTTATATGGGACAAAAGAGAGCATAACACTGAAAAAGTATTTGGAGAAAAATGGAAGATGCTTCAGGGCCCAGCACTTTGTGTTTACAACAACAAGACATTTTCTGACGAAGACCTGATTGGCATTCAGCAGCTTGGGGAAGGTGGTAAACATGGCACTTTTGGTAGAACTGGGAAATATGGACTGGGTTTCAATTCTGTTTACCAGCTGACAGACTGCCCCTCTATACTCACTGGTGACAAGTATCTCTGTATCTCTGACCCAAATCTGCAGTATGTGGAAGGTGGAAGAAAAAAAAGAGGCTGCAGGTATTCCATGGATGAAAAATTCAAAGATTCTTTCAACGATGTTTACCGCACATTTCTCCCTGACAAATTTGTTCTTCAAGCTGGAACCATGTTCAGGCTTCCTCTCAGGACAGAAGCAATGGCAGACAGATCTGACATATCTAGACAAGTGGTTACAGACTATGGAATGATGCAACTTAAACAAGCTTTGGTTGAAGATCCTGAGGGTCTGGTTCTCTTCTTGAAGAACATCACAAAAATACAGTTCCATGTGATTGACAAAAAAGGAAAAATGACAGATGATTTCTTAATTGAGAAAGTCATCAAAAGCAACATTGAGGAAAGGGAAGGATTTCAAAACCATGTCCGTAATTCTCTCAAATCTGGGCAGGTTGTCCAATGCCAAGCTATCTATAATGTACAGATATCATCTCAAAGAAAGCAAAGTGACTGGGTTATTGCAGAAAGTTTTGGCTCCTTTTTGCATAACAATAACAAGAAAGATGGACACCCTGACCACAAAGTGCCTCGTGTGGCCTTGGCAGCTAGCACAGATGCAAAACCAGCTGATCTTAAGTTTACTCTCGAATTTACTGGAAGGGCTTTTTGTTCTTTACCGTTACCAGTCCAAACCGGTCTTCCTGTTCATGTGAACGGAAACTTTGAATTAGATGACTCTAGAAGAGATCTGTGGAAAGAGGATGGCGACAGTTTGAGGACCAGGTGGAATCAATCACTGAAACTGAAGGCCCTGGCACCTCTATATGCTGACCTTTTGAACCATTGCTGTGGAACTGTTAAGAAAGATACACCCAAGAATTTGCTATTTCTCAAGTCTGAACTGGAAACTTGCTTTAAGTACCTTCCTATTGTCTCAAAAGATGTTGCCCCAGTCTGGCATGAGATGATAACTGAAGTATACAGATCAATCAATGAACGAAATCTTCAGGTGATACCTACCCTAAGAAGTGTTGCACATGACCGTTCAAAGCGGTCAGAGCCAAAGTATGTGGTGAATTGGTCCAGTGTGTCAAAACCTGACCCAACAGATTCACCTCATTTCATGGCATCAACCCATGACAGCATTCTCCAAGTTCTGGAACACATTGGAATAAACTTGATGCCACACTTATGGAAGACGGAATTACTTAAGAAGAGTTTTAAAAATGCGGGTATAGAAGTTGCTGAGGTCAGTCCTTCATCAGTCATCAGTTATTTAAAGAAAAAAACACTGAATGATCCCTCACAAACAACTGAGGATTTACCTTTACCTATCAGCCAAACTCTGATTAAAGATAAAGGAAGTTGTTCAAAGCTGTTTGACTTCTGCTTATCAGATGAGAAGAAAAATTCACTTGACCTGAATGGACTACCGCTCCTTCTCACACACAATCAGATGTTGAGAAAGTTCAACTCGGACTCTCCACGACTAATTACAAGATTTGCCAGCATTTTTTTGGGACATGAGTCAGAATTTGCAGATTTCTCTGTTAATCATAAACATCAAAAAATTCTCCAAGAGGGAAAATACATTGAGAACATAACAATCCCTGTGGCTGCAAAGTTTCTAGAACCAGTGCTTAAGCAAAAGCTACAACCATCATCAGCTATGGAATGGAATGGGCTTTACAAGGCAGAGAAACAGATAATCACATGGTTAAGAAAACTTTGGGAATTCTTCGCTGATCAAGACGAACAGCATTCCCGACATGAAAAAAACAATCCTACCTTTGAGGAAATAAAAAAACACTTTGACTGGCCCATCTTGCCTGTAAACCAGAAAGGTGTACAATTCCTGCTGTCAGTTAGGAAATTACATACGGTTGTTCCTGATCTTGGAAAGCATGTTTCTCCCATTTCTTCAGTTTTCCTCAAACTGGGATTTGTGACATTAGACCACAAATTTTTCCCAGGGCTCACGCATTTCATGCAGCAATATTTGGAACCAGGAATCATGGATTTCGGCAACACCCATGCTGTTTTGGAGCAGCTATATCAGGTTCCTCATTCACAATTTGAAGTGCTTTCCACTAATGATGCTGCCGAGCTTCAACGTTACTTGCAATCTGGCATCGGGTTCTCGAAAAACCCAAATGAATACCAGAGAATGCTCAAGTCTTTGCCGTTATTTGAGACAGTATTTGGAAAGCGACAACGGATTGATCTTCATGGAAACGTATTTGTTCTAAAAACTGAGTTCCAGGCAAGGTTCCCAGGATTGTACATTTTTGATGAAAGGAAAGGGATTTTCCTCAAGAATAGTCCAGTAAACCAAAGTTTGGCAGCAAGTCTCAATATCCCAATGTTAGGAGATTTGGAATACTGTGTTAAATTCATCCTTCCCACTGTCAAAAATCTCAAGGAATGCCTAGTGCTTGATCTAGTTAGGCTTCTCCTAGCACTGAATCATAATAGTGACTATGAGAAACATCGATATTCAATTACTTCAACAATGAGTGGTGTCCCCTTTATTCGAGACATTAATGGCTCTCTTCAAATGGCCTCACACTTCTATGATGACTACATAAACCTATATAAGGTTATGCTTCCTGAGGAGAGGTTTGTGCCACAGGCATTCTGGAAACAATTCCAAACTAGTCATGGAATAAAAAGTTTTCTAAAAGAGCTGGGTTTAAAACATGAGATACAAGAGAAGGAGATAATTGACTTTGCATTTCAAATTGAATCTGAAGCCAGAGGTAACACTAACCTGGATGTTCTGAAAAACAAATCATCAACTTTGTTCAAGACTGTTCTGCAGAAGAGCACTGAGAAAAACTCTAAATTGATGAAGAGGATTGCAACCATGAAATTCATCTTTCCTGTGAAGGTTGAAGCAAAGCTTTGTGACTATCACCGAGCATTTGCTCAAGAAAGAGAGGTTGTCGCTATCGAAGGATCACTGTTGGAAAAAGACTCTAGCCACCAGTATCTTATATGGACAGCTATGCCAATTCTGCCCTCCAGAGACTGCGCTCCCAGACACCTAGATGCAATGAAGTCTGTTGGAGCCTTTGATAAACCACCTTCAGGACAAGTAATGCAGAACTTGAGAAATATTTGTCAACCTTCAAGCAAATCAGAAATGTCAGTAAATACAAGAGCTGCAGTGTTCAGCAACTCGTATGCATACCTACAGTCTGTGGATTTTGATGCATCTGCTTTGGCCGGTCTTCCTATTGTTCTCACTGAAAACGACACAACCCTTGTGAAAGCTACCCAAGCAGTCCTTTCACTTCCACATTCTAACGAGTTCAGGCCTTACCTGTACCCTATCCAAAGCAATCATGCAATATATGCAGAATTCTTCAAGAAGATTGGGGTTAAAGAGAAGCCTACAATTACACAACTGTGTACAGTGCTCCAGGATATCTACCAGGAGTGTAGTGATAAGAATACACTTCACCCAAACCAGCAGACCACAGTGCAACGTGTAGTGGAGCAGATTTTCCAGCTGATTAAAGAGGATAAAACGTGTAATTTTCACAAAAACACACTGTATCTCCCATCATCAGACGGAAAACTATATGAGTCCAACACATTGTTTTTCAATGACACTGTCTTCCAGCCTAAAAGACTAGAGGATCCACTACGAACCAAACTGAAGCTGCTTGAGAACCTAAACCATTGCCACCTTGGAAATGACCCATATGAACATCAGAAACTTCTGCAGTTACTTCCTCAGAACATTCGTCCAAAGCTTCTTTCTCAAGTTATCTCAGAGAACCTGGTTGGTGCACATGCTGAACAATGTGAATATGGAAAGAGATGTGAATTCAGTGGTTGGTTTGAACAGCATTTGTCTTCCCGTGCATTTCGTCATGGTCTGATCTGTTTGATCAGAGAACAGAGCAAGGGCTCTATTTCACAAACTGAAGCTACACACATGTGTGAAAACATTTTTGGTAAAATTCAAATCAACTGTTGCAGTTCTCTCCAAACTGAGCTTTTGTTGCACCAGGAGCCGCTGGAGGGTACTAGGTCCAGGACACAGGTTTATGTGAAAAAGCAGCAAGAAGCATCCATCTTTTATTTGAAACACAGTGATGACATGACTTTCAAAGTTGTGAATGAAGTCATCATGCATCTAACTAAAGAGATCAATGGCCTTCTTGAAAATATCCTAAACTCTTTAATGCTTCCAGTCCTTGGACATCTATTGTTGTGTGACAACATGGAGGATGTTGAAAGAACCTTGGAACAACAGGGGATCCATAACAGCGTGACTGAAGAAGGAGGATTTGGTACCCGTCCAGACCCTGGAGATCCTATACCAGAGGAATGGATTGATTCCCTTGACATGAACCCCTTTAATTGTTTTGAAAAGCGGGAATATGTTGGCTTCCAAAAGGATGAATTGAAAAATGAATATTGTTTTGCCATTATTGTAGAATGTCTTGATGAGCTTTCAGGACAGAACAGAAGGATTCCTGCAAGATACAAAATACAGATTGGGGCTGACGAGTTTATTGAAGTAAGCTCTCTCGATCTTTATCAGTTTAAGAGAGAACAATCAACCCCAATGACATTTTCCTCCTGCACAGAAATAGCTGTGATGCCAAATCCTTCAGAGTCTACATCTTCACCAAGGAGACCCACACCACAACATGAACCAAAGGAAAGACACAAATCACAGACACCTGGGGAGAGACCCAAACCACAGACCCTGGATGAGGTCAAAAGAGAGATTGACCAATATTTGAAAGAAATCTGGAAAATGTCAGAAGAAGACAAATGTAAGGCTATCAAACGCCTTTACTTAAGGTGGCACCCAGACAAGAACTTGGACAATCCTGACCTGGCCAATGAAGCCTTCAAATATCTACAGAACAGAATCAAGGAGCTGGAGGGAGGGAAGACTGCAGGCAGCACATCTTCAGGTGGAGATCATTTCCGAGATTTCTGGTCCAGATGGAATGAAGAGGCCAGAAGGCACAGAAGGGGGAGAGAGCGATTTTATCAGAACAATTCTAGGAGGCACTATAACTTTTGGTCATATTTTACACCGAGGGACATGCCAAAACCAGACATTCCAGACAGAGAAGAAGCTAAGCGCTGGTACCGACAGGCAGAATGTGACCTCAGCGCTGCTCAGAGTGAACCTGCGGCGAGTCCTGAGTGGAATCTGTTTAAAGTGCATCAGGCCGTGGAAAAAGCCCTGATAGCCTCAGAGTACAGGAGAAAGGGACGACACTCCGGGAATGTCTCCATCACAGGTCTCGCCCAACAGATTTCCCACTACAGCCCCCACCTCAGTGAGGTACCCAGTGCTGTAGCCCAGCTCAGGACACTTGGTGTAGATGCCAAGAAAACTCAGTACCCAAACTGCCATCCACCACCCTGCATACCACACGATCAGTTCAGACATGAAGATGCAAGAGAAGCAGTGAAGATTGCAGCAGAGCTTCTGAAGAATGTAGAAAAATACATTACTGGATGAAGGATTAGTTTACTTGTTTACTGAGTGTTTGAAGATTGAATCTTCAGCACTGATTTACTTCTTTCTGAACCTAATCTAGAATAACTGATGTTGAAATGTAATTTAATTTACCATAATTTAAAATTAGTTCTTTCTTATTAGGGTTGTGCACTGCAAACCAATTACTATTCTAACTCCAGTGCTTTTTGGAACAACAGATTTTGTACATATTTGTTTTCTGTTAGGAATTATTGGGGTGCAACTGTTTGACATAATGACACAAAAATGCCAGTAACACTCAACCAACCATGTGGGGCATTACAACAAACATTTTTTAATACTTAAGAAACCACCTGAGGAACCACTGCAAGTATCCAGAATTACTATAGCAACTGCCTAGCATCCACCTAGCAACCACTAAACGATACCATAGCCACTGCATTAAATACCATAGCATCCCCACTGCAGTACTGTTGAAACAACACGATTAAGACTTAGCAACCACCTTTGATACTATAGCAACCAGCTAGCAACACCATATGAACCATTTAGGATACCATAGCATTTGTCTAGCATCCACCCTATCCAAGTCCTTGCAACCACTATACAACACTATAGACACCACCTGAAATAACATAGTAATTAATTCCATTGCAATGCTGCCAAGCAGTCACCTAGCAACCACTTAGCTACCACTTGGGGCACCAGGGCAACCAGCTTGCAACACTATATAAACCACCATAGATACCAAAGTGTCTGGCCAGCATGTACTTAGCAAAACCCTAACTACCACTAAACAACACCACAGCTACTACTGTAAATGCCATAGTTATTACATTGATACGCTGTAGCGGCCAACAAGCAAGCAGTTAGCAACACCTTAGAACCCACCTAAGATACCACAGCACGTGCCAAGAAAATACTTAGCAACACCTTAGCTACCACTAAGCAACACTATAAACACCACCTGAAATACCATAATTACACTGTTACCACTTAGGGTAGCATGGCAACCAGCTCACAAAACAATATTAATGACCTGAGATAACATAGCAGCCATGCAACTAAATGGGAACCTTTTTTTCGTTCTGATGGTGTTGTATGTGTTGTTTCTTCTATTTAGATTTTTTTTTCCATTTCTAACTGCCTTTTTTCTGACCTATTCATGTATTTCTACTAAGACAATAAATATCAAATGGAAAGACTGGTGTTTAAGTGTCTGGGTTTGTTTTATAATTAATCGTGTAGTCATATAGACAGTAAGGTTATATTGCTTTCATAAGAATATTTCATGTATATATATATATATATATATATATATATATATATATATATACATATGTATATATATGTGTATATATATATATATATATATATATATATATATATATATATATATATTCACCTAAATCTGAATTTCCAAGAGAGGTAAAAAAAAAAGGGTACTGCTGTATGTTAATATTGATGAGTGATCACGTACTTTAATATAATATTTAATAATATATATATTTTTAAATATTATAATATTTAATATTGGTTCTGTGAGGTCAAACTGTCCCTAAGCAAAACACTTCTGCAGAAAAAAGCACATTATAACAAGACAACAAGTGTGTACAGTAAATTGCTGACAATTAGCTAGTAGTAATTGGCTGTAGTAAATTTTACAGTATGCATACTGTACACTTTATCACAGTACCTATTAAACAGTAACAAATACAGTACTGTTTTTTTTTATAATCACAGGCTGTTGTATTTTTTCACAGTAAATATTAGACAAAAATTAAATGCATTACTGCATTAATTTAAACATGTTTTTCAGAAAAGTCTATTTACATTTACCAATTTCATACCCTTACCAAAAAGGTCCCGCGGGATTCCTGCAAAAATGTGCAGGTACTACCTGCAGGGGTTGTGTAAGGGATCTTTCTGCAGAACTTTAATCCTAAAGGATTTTCAATGATTGTTTTCCAGCTAACACTTGAAGCAGATACAAAATTAACAAAAAAGAATCATGATGTAATATTAATTGTATTAATATTCTTTATAATATAATATACTAGTTTATATTAAAGTAATCCTATATTGTTTCAAGCAAAGTTACTTTTTACTTGTATATTAAACCAAACAACGATGCCTTGTTCAAATTATGAATACACTCAAGGTTATAAGGCACCCACGAAAATGAGTTGAAATAAATTAAGGTGTTACAGTTAGTAACATAGAAAACCGCTCAGTGGTCTTACTCTGACATAATTTGCTGTTATTTTGCAGCACTCTGTTTCTATGTTTGCTATTACACTCCATTAGTTTTTTTTTAATTAAAAATACATATTTTATTAGTTTTACTGAAACATATTTTATTAATAAACTTGTCAAACAAGTAAAACCATCGAAGCAAAGTGCTAAATATGCAGCTGCTATATAAATGATTAAAATGTAATCAATTTTTATACTGCAAAAAAACTTAAATTATATTGACTGTAATCCATGTACAGTAACATTTATTCATTTGATATTCAATTGGAAATTCCACCTTAAATGCTTATTGCAGTAACACACACAGTCATCCTTATTTAAGGTGGAATGGAAATACTAATAAGAAAATAGTGAAGAATGTAATATTGAATTGAATATCAAATGAACTAAGTTAATGACACACTGATTTACTGTCTTAGGCATTTTTAAGACCATTGGGAGACCAATTTAAGACATTTTAAGACAAAGGAATGACTTTTACTGCACTTTTTTGGGCAGGAAAAGGTTGCTGACAGACTAACCTACTAGGTTAACTAGCGTTAGTTATTTAATGCTTAAAATGTTAAGGTTACCCAGAGACGACCCAGAGATACAACTAGATTTTATTTATCTTAAGTCTACCGAATTCTTAAATCATACTAACTTACCAAAATAATCTATTTTCTTACCTTTAAAATTCTAAATTTTACCCTGCCTCAGTCCATTTTCAGTAATGTTAGTAAGCTAATCTAGCCTTAGCCTAGCATAGCTAGCCTAGCATTTACCTCAGAAAAACCTTCGAGTTTTTTGTTGAAATCATTATTCTTTTCAGTCACAGTGCTTTGAGTAGCAAAGATAATCATAATATGCCTTAGAGATGATAGTAAATAAGTTACTACTAATAAAAGTTCGATATGTAAGTAGTAAATGTTAATAAAATAAATGTTTACCTCATAAAGGTTGCATTTTAATGATTTTCAAACGCACGAAATATCAAACCAATATAAACATTTTCTTTGGGGTTTAATGAGTTTTAATAAAGATATAACCCACTTCAACTTTCACTTTATATTTACCTGCATTTTTGCTGCCCCCTTTCGACACACACACTCTCTCACACACACTTTTACACACGTTAGCCTCCCCCTACACACACATTAGTGCAGCCGTGCTGAGCACCGCGCCGCGCAGCGCCGGGACCCGGGTGTTTTTACAGCCGCCGAAATGCCTCCAAAGAAACCCGCTCCAGCCACAGGCAGCAAAAAGACCCAGGAGAAGAAGAAGGAGAAGATTATTGAGGTCGGTGGCGGATAAACCGCGAAAACTGGGCTCATACTGACCCGCTGCTGCCCGGCCATGCTCCAGACCCTGGCCCGGCGGTCTACCTTAATTTAGCTTAGCCTAGCTTAGTTTAGCATCTTTAGCGCCAAAGCAGACGTAACGTAGCTTAGCATAGCTACTATAGGATCTGGCCGTGAGTTAACCTAACATAAATGAGCTAAGCTATCTTCAGCGCCAAACCAGATGTAATTTAGCATAGCTTAGCATAATTGCTATTATAGCTTAGGTTAGCATAACATAGTTACGGTAGGATTTGACCGTAGCTTAGCTTAGCACAGTTACTATAGAATTTGGCCTTAGCTTATTTTAACATTTATTCAGCGCGGAAGCAGATGTACTTTAGCTTAGCTTAGCTTAGCTTAGCATAGTTAGCCTAGCTAACTCTTTCCCCAACACGTCAACCCGGCTTGCTGGTGACAGCTCAAAACTCCCATAGCTAGCTAATCGATGACCGGAATGTATTGACAAGTGACCTAATCGATAAAATAGCGCTTATTGATTAGAGCTTATTTCATATGTATAGCTTTAACATGGATATAAAGCTAATTCTATTATCCTTAGGGCTGCATTTGGTTGGCTAGCTAACGATAGCTAACTCGCTTCTAGAAGCGTTGAATGGTGTGGTTAGCTTAGCTAGCTATAGATAGTTGGAAGTTGGCTAGCTAGCTACAGTAGTAGCATACATTCTATAAAATATAGATATAAACATTTTTAATAAGCCAGCTCAGATTAATCTTATGGATAACTGCTTAATAGTATGTCGAATAAGCAAAGAAGCAGTGATTTAGCTGAAAGTTAGTTAACTAAAAAGAACATTTTAGCAATTCCTAGCTTTAGCTCGCTAGTTTTTCAGTGTGTTAGGCCTGATCCTCATGGCTTTCTGTGAACACTAAAACACCCTTCTCATAACATATAATATATAATGTGCTTTCTATACATTGATATAGTGGTTTTAAAGTATTAATATATTATTATATTATCCATCAGTTCATTAAACTGTTCCCTTTTTTAACAGATCTATTTAACAATCTGTTCTCTCAGTTAAATAATTTGTTCCCTCAGTTTAGTAAATCACTCCCTTGATTTAATGATTAAATTGTTCAGTTTAATAAATTAAACAAATCTTTTAAATTTGTCAGTCTTGACAAAGACATTCATCATTTGTGTTGGACAGTGGACACAGACTTCCATTTAATGATACCAAGCCATTATAAAGTACCAAGGTGGGGGAAAAAGAAATCTGGAGATTTAGAAGTTGTTTTTCTAGCTTAATAAATTGTTAAATATCTTGTTTCCTCAGTTCAATAAAGCATATCCTGGTTTAGGTGTTCTGTAAATAGGTGTATATTACTGCATATGAAATTATGTAATTTAAAAGAACTAGCGGTCTTCTGGTGCCTTCCCACACTCTTTATATACCTTTATCTCTCTTGAATTCCACCAGTTTTTTAAAGTAAATTATTTCCTGCAATTTTGTTAATTTGAACGGACAGGTTATTAAACTGAGAAACAGTTAACAAGGTTTCAGACATAAGGGAGTACTCTTAATATTGTACTTAATAATTTGTTTAATAGGGACAGTGCTTTAATTGGATTAATTGGTTAAATAACAAAGTTACTTACTTGGATTAAAATTGTAATAGACTTGTTTATCAAAAACATGTGCAGATATGTAATATTTATATTATATAATACAGTATTTTAATATACATTATTTACAGAATCTGTCACGGACTGATGTTTATTACAGAGATAATTACATGAATTGGCAAATTCTTTTGTCAGAAATGTGTAGGTAGACATTGCATCCATTGTGGGCATTTTTCTGTAGCTTTTATTTGTTCATCAATGGAAATTAGAAAATACAGTAACAGTAAATCTTTGGACACCTTCCAAAGAAAAAAAAAATATTTTTTTTTTATGTTTTTCAAAATGTTTTGCATTGTAGATTAATATTAAAGTAACTCAAGCTATAACAACATAAATCAGAAGACTGTTAAACAAAGCAACATATGTTTTATATTTTAGACTTTTCAAAGTAGCACCTCTAGTTAGGCTTTCAGTTTACAGCTGTGCTGAACTCATCAAGAGTTAATTACTTAATTGAACTACAAGTTAACTGCAACCCAGATAAGAGCATCTAAATGCTTTACACACTATTTTGGTTTGACACTTCTAAGTTACAACATGATTCCTTATGCATTTTGTTTTAGAGACGTTCAGCTGTAAAAGAAATATCTTGTCCTGTTCACCTCCACTGTGCATTTGTGTCATATATTTTTTTTGTCATACATACATTTGATAACCATTAAATAATTAAGAGATGTTAGAATGTACTCATTCGGGTCTGTTGTTGTTTGTCACAGGATAAGACGTTTGGACTGAAGAACAAAAAGGGAGCCAAACAGCAGAAATTCATCAAAACAGTCACACAACAGGTTAAATATGGGCAGCAGAACCCACGGCAGGTAAGGGCTGGGCTAAATGCCACATCTTTGACCTGATTTAGACGTTTCGGCAGGTTTGCAGTCTTTTGATTATTGTTATATTTATCAGGCGGCCGAAGCTGACAAGTCTAAGAAAACTGACAAGAAGAAAGAGCTTTCTGAGCTGAACGAGCTCTTTAAGCCTGTGGTGGCAGCGCAGAAAGTCAGCAAAGGTAATGCCTGCTGTTATAGCTACAACATGAACCTATTAAAACAGTGCTTAAGAAAGAGTATAGAGTAAAGCCCTGGGTATTGAGCTGTAGAGCAGTAGAGCTCTATCCAATACTTTTGGATGCTCCAAAATCTAGTAGAACTTCTTTATTGGGCAGTACACACACTTACTCAAACAAAAGCAGAATAAACTCTCTTTAATACTCTTTATTTATGAAGAAACACTAAATAAAACATTTGTCCAATACATGTTTGTAGTGTATCTTGATTAGATGATCACTAATCTAATCAGATTCAGGGGGAATTGTAAATCATTGGTTAAAGAGAGTAAAAAAAAAGACAAGACAAGATGGCTGGCTTTTATAACCAACAGTAGTAGTATTGTACAGTTTATCATCACTGCTGTGCTTGAGTGCTGGAGTCCACATACTTTTGGGTTGATCTATTGTGATGAACTCATTAGGGTTGCAACGAATAGTCAGTATAATCGACAATGTAGTTTTTTTTTAAACGTTTGTCGACTACAAATTTCATTGTTGACTAATCAGTGTTTGTAACAGTACCGCATTACACAAAGTGCTGGGAACAGAAGCGCAATGGGAAGTTCACACAGTTTACACTCAACTTAGTCTCGGTCTCCAAAAGTGCCCAAACACAACTAAACAGATTACATATTTAATCACTAAATAGCAGTACTTTTCACATTTAAACAACAACTAGACATTTAAATGGTTGTTAAATGTCATGTTTAGCTGTATCACCGTCTAGCATTGTTAGAGGTGGAGGACATGGCAGAAAACTAAAATAATTTGTTCATTTCAAGAATATAGTGTATATATAATGGTATAACAGTATAATCATAATGTGGCAAAATAAATAATACAGCATAAAATAATATAATGCAGCAAACAATATTGCAGAATATTTATTGCATGCATATCGTCGCTGTCCAATGAAAAACACTGATCTCCAAAACAGAAAACACCTTGTAAACTTTCAGTGGAATGAATGTAAAAAGAGTTTATTTCAGGTTATTTTAAAAAGTTTCAATTGGTCTATGCATTAAGAAATTTTGGCACAGTGTGAGAGACAGTTTGTCTGTTCAAATTATGTAGTAAACAAAAAATTAACAAAAATGGATGTTTTTCATAGGACAGCAACGATATAAACTGCTAACTAAAACAATTATACAATAAATACACTTAAAGTTTCACAGTAAATAATAGACTACATTTAAGACAGAACATCCCTATTATCACAATATAGATTTTTAATATCATGATATTTCTGTGTCACGATATATTGTACACAATATAATATTGCCCACCCCTATTCAGCGTATTATTCAACTACCAAAAAAAACAAAAAATCATTAATTGCAGCTCTAGTACTCATTCTTACGCTTGTGTTCTTCCTCCGTTTCTCCTTCAGGTGTGGATCCGAAGTCAGTGCTATGTGCTTTCTTCAAACAAGGCCAGTGCACCAAAGGAGATAAGTGCAAGTTCTCCCACGACCTGAGTCTGGAGCGGAAGGGTGAGAAGCGCAGTCTGTACGTGGACGGCCGAGATGAAGATCTGGAGAAAGGTAACAGTATTGATTTGATTGAATAGTTAATCGTAGCCCAGAACTAGTTAATCAGCCATGGCATTGTGGTTCTTGAGTTTATAGTGGGAGATACTATGCTTGTGTTGCTAACAACATTGCTTTAAGCCCAGAGTATAAGATATTGCTTTATTACTCCCACAAGATTAGCGTAGATCTCCAATCCTAAATCATAGTTTGCCTTTTTTCTTCTGCTGATGTTTAATGGGTGGTGATAGTCTGCCTTAACGTCCTGTAATTCTTCAGAAAGTCTAAAAGGTGTTTTCACACTAATTAAACCGGACTGTGGTTCAGTTTAGTTCAGACTAAGACCACCTTGAACTATAGCTATAGGATAAATTGGTTGATTTAATATAAATATTGCACATGCTCACATTGCAATCATGATTCTAAAATATATTGTGTAGCCCTAGTTTGGACCAAGCAAGAATGTTGTTAACCCCTAAAGGTGGATTTGGTTGGAGAGCTGAATATCTGGGTCAGGCCCATTACAGATGTTTGTGCTCTGCTTTTAATGTGCAGATACCATGGAGAACTGGGATGAAAAGAAGCTGGAGGAAGTTGTGAAGAAAAAGCACGGAGAGGAGGAGAAAAAGAAAGCCAAAACTCAAATTGTGAGTTCTGATCAGTTTTTAAATCAGTTTTTAGGCCGAAACAGAACAAAAATGAGTGTTTACAATGTTATTTATGCTTAATTTTTGATGTGTGCGCTGTTTGGGTTAGTAAATATCTCAGCAAGTAGCTTTTTGCTTTGCCTTACTTTGTGTTTAATATTTCAGTACGAAATGAAATCAAAGCAGGCAGGTAGTGATTAGAACTGTTTATAGTTAAGTTATAAAATAAACAAATATATTTCAAAT